>NC_049984.1:13616845-13664794 GCF_000003815.2 Branchiostoma floridae
TGAGGGCATAGGTCATGGTGACAACGGTGTAAACGTCTGTCTCACTGTCAAGCCTACCCTCCAGGAATGATACGGCACGGTCCCTGGCCATGGTGACATCCACCTTCTGCAGTTACACAATTGTAGGTCAAAGCTATAAGATGCATTCAAAAGTATCAACATACTTATGCCAAATTGTTGTTTACATGTATTACTGGTATTGCTACAGACAAACAGATACCACTACATGCATGTGTATCATCTTATGTAATTTGTTGTTGCTTTTTTGTCATTTCAGCACAATTGTTGACAGAAATTACATATCATGCTACTTTCCTCTATCCTAACCTTTAGTCCTAGGGCTGTGTGCACATTGACATTTTACAAGGACATTGTATATTCTATACATCATAATTGTACTAATTTTGCAATATGAAAACCTGACCATGTTGATGCTTCCTGGCAAGCTGAATCATTAAATATTTATAATGCAAACAACTGTGTATGCTGTAAGCAATTGTGTATGCTGTAAAATGGCAGAGGAACAAAAGAGGCATACTCACATCACTATCAGGGGCATCCATTGTGGACAGGATGTTGTTGTACTCCATCAGGCTCACCAGAACGTAGGATGTCATCGTGACATCAGAGGACAGACCTCCCTACATCCAACAAGCAGACGTTTCATTGACATCCAGGCAATGTTTACTAACCAATCTGGATGCTACAATTTTACCTGGAACCAACTGTGTAAGTTTTACATGGTCTGAACTTTTTTTTTTCTTTCACTGAATTAATCTTGTTAATAATCAAAGCTTTTTGCCATCTGAAGGTTTGCACACTTTTTGTATCTACATGTATATTCTATGTTATGACAGGATTAACTACAGAAATGTGGTCATATCCTTTTTTATGCCATACTGGTGAGTACAAAACATTGCTTAAGCTGTATTCATGTCACAGAAGCACAAAGTAGAGCATATCAGGTAACATGACTGTGTTTTGTAATCACAGAGTGAAAAAAGGACCACCCGACTTCCCACATTTTGTTAGTCAATAACTCAATAACAATCTACATAGACAACTCCAATTAAACTTAGCATTCCTTTCAGAGGATACTTCTTTCTTACCTGCATTTCCTTGTGAATGACCCTGCCTGGTTCGGAGAAAACCCCATTGTCCTGTTGTTGGCGTATCAACCATCGAACGGTCTTGGCCAGAACCTTCGGGTCGATGTAGATGTACTCTACTGCCTGCGCAAAGGACTTGATCACAAATGCTGACAGCCTGGGTTGAGAGGAATTTTATGGGTCAATCATGTGATATTTCATAAAGAATATGACATTAAAAAAAAAATGAATATTTTTCTTGCCTCTTCTACTCTCATCATCAATAAGTCATGCTTATTGACTACTAACATCACAGGTAACTGCCCCATTCTTCATGATTTACTAAATGATAAGATTTGAATTAGTAAGGATCACCAACCATGTACTGCCAGAGTCATCTTGGGTTCCAAAGGCACTGAAGGACCCATCATTATGTGTGTAGGTCAGTTCACGCTGATATCCTGGGAACATGGATAGTATTTCATTTTTAATTAGCTTCATTTCATGCACTTGGTCCATATCAACAATGACAACAAAAATATCAAAATCAGAACATACTAGAAAAGAATACGATTACATATGCAGTAATATGTTGAGTGGTATTATTAACCAGAGTGTTTGAAGGTAAGGTTGATGTAATGTCTTCAGAATGTGCAGTGATAGAAAGCATCTGAATGGATAAGGATGCTATTTTCAGGTGGCAATGCTCTGTACAAATGTGTAATATACTAATTTTATGTTAATTTTCTTCTCCTAGCTTCAAAGGTGTCCATAACAATGAATTAGACATGAAAGAACACATTATTAATATCATGTAATGGCAATCATTTGATCAAGAAGTTGTTACCACAAACGTTGTTCCTTTTGGAACCTATTTGTGCAGTTGTAACAGCAGTAAATAAAGTGTCCTCCGTAGTGTATAATTTGGGCAATACTCCATTTATTCAGTTGGAAGACACACAAGACACAATCCTTAGCTCAAGGCAGCTTACATAAACTTGACATTAGCGCATCAGATTCCCCACAACTACTAAAGCTGAGCGCTCCTACCTGAGGACATGAACTTCAAGGCCTTGTCCTCTATCTCTGGGGTGACCTGGTCTGTCTGGTCCAGGTAGTACATCACGTAGACGTTGGGTGCGAAGGTGATCATGGTCTGTTCACCACAGCCGTATGGCATCTGCAGCAGGCTGTCCAACCCACTGATGGTCGAGCCCATCATATCACCTGTACAAAAACAAAGGCAGTACATAACATGTCAGATCTGAACCTAGAATGGGTGAATGCAAGCTTTGCAAGGGACAAATTGCTTTCATCCAGCACACACTAGGGCAAAATCCTACTCTTTTATCAATAGCTGTACCTGGTTCCATTGGGGTACCCCTTTCCACTCACCACTGTACTCTCACTTATTGATTTATTATCTATTTAAGAATCTTAATGGTACCCCTGGAAATCAGTTAATTCAACTGAAGGGACTGACTGGTATTATACTTAACAAGCCTGACTGGACAGAAAAAAACTGATTCAGAAGCAAATAGACTTGGCAAAGGATGTCTAATTAATGAGCTTATTAACAGGTGCTAGGTGTGCTTACCCATAACGGACACACGTCCATAAGCTGACCCAGCCACCATTCCACTCAGGGGCAGACCCAGGGTCAGGTACTTTGTCACGTCACGTGTGTTGTCATCAAGGTCAAGGACGAAAGACTTGGTGTACTCTTTCTGCTCCCCCTCCGGCTAAACAAACATGGCAATATCATCACATCATTAATTAATGGCAATGCCAGTTGGAAATACAACAAAGTGTGGATAAAGCTCTCCTAGGTTGGTTGCAGCATATGCTAGTACACATCAGCTAATAGATTGTACAACTTCAAGTACATGCATCATCAATCTCTGTGATAAAACTTTTGCTGAAACCATTTCTACTTTGACTTGGCAAAAGGAAGAAATCTATGCTGACAATGCTTGGTGCAACTTACTAACAAAAAGTACAGATATCACCTACAACAATCTTTAATCATTTTGCCTCTTTTTACAACTTGTACATATGAAATTATACTGGTATGGAGCATTAGCTGCATTAACTGAAGTATGATCATGATGATTTGGTCTTTATGAAGCAAACTCTTTATCATCATCAGATCTAGAAGAGCAGTCATCAGCCCCAGGTCTGAACCCGAGGCTACTTTTATCGTTTAGAGCAAATGCACTGGCTATCCAGGATGTGATGGCATCTGGCAATGTCCAAGTGAATACAGCTGTACCATCAGACCTAGGGAAGACATTGGTTCCTCACCTCCACCAGCAGCTGCCTCTCCACAGCATCAGCAGCCAGTGTAGACTGGGCCTTCACCTTGATGGTGACGGCCCCAAACCTCTTGGGGATGATGGGGAAGGATTTGGACCTGGAGGTACCAGCTGGCACGGTCAGTACCACAGCCTGATCACCTGCCACTTCAGTACCGATAGCGTTGACATCGTTTGTGTCCATCACGATATGCATGAAGCCATCAGACCCCTCCAAGGTCACAGTCACCTGGGGGAAGGGGGGCAGAGACTTGTCAGACATGCTGCAAATTACTGTAAATACATTTAAGTTTGCAGAGATTTAATTTTGCGGTAGGGGACTGCAGTCTCTTTTTGTTATGGAAAAATGTTATGTTCACAGTGGTTTTAAATTTACGGTGAAGCAGCCGCCGCCAAAAACCGCGAACATTAAACCACCACAAAAGTTTCTGCATTTACAGTACTGTCAAGCCAGACTTTTGAAATGCTAAGTCATATTGTTGAGCTACTAATTGTTGTTGAGGTTCAAGACTTAATTCTTTGTAAATTATCTTTTTGTAGTGTAGCTTCAGCTTGACTCACATCCATCTCCACATCCATGTAGTTGAAGACCAAAGCTTGAATTGCTGTCTCCTCTTTATTGACCACGGAGTAGGGTAGGTTCAGCGACACGAAGAACGGACGGAAAGCCTCCATCTACAACAACATAAAAGATGCTTTATTATATCCATACATCTTTCATTGGAAAATGCTTGTAGAGAATTACTGATGTTAAGCTTGAAGGTTTAGCAATAAAATCTCTTACACATATACTGCAAATGTCTTAAAGTACAGCATCTTCTATCTAATGTTGGTCAATGCACATACTTTCAAAAATCAGGAAGGAAATTATTTCTATCATTCAACATGTTAAAAGTCACAGACAAATCATTTGATCTTATTTCTATCATTCAACATGTTAAAAGTCACAGACAAATCATTTGATCTTACAGCAGCTCCTACGTAATCACTACTAACTCATACTTCATGTCTCCTACTACTTTCCCTACCGAAGCTGGTGTATCTGACACTCCAAGGCCACTGATGTCATTCAGAGCAAATGCACTGGCTACCCAGGATGTGATGGTATCTGGCACTGTCGAGGCGAATACGGCTGTACCGTCAGGCCTAGGGAAGACATCCACAGGTAAGTGAACTATATGACCTGTCTCAGTAAATAGTGCCTAGATGTGTTATCTCTTGCTAGTTTGCGAGCAATGTAAGAATAATGTTAAGACTTCATAGTATGGTAGAATGGCAAAGTATGGGCTGCTTTGGTTTCAGCAATGTTCAACATTGAAATAGCTACACCAGAAAAATTGATCAGGTGGAGGGCAAGAAATCTGTAATTTCTATCATCTGCAAGAACAGAAGTACTCTTAACAGCCCTTACAATGTCAAAGTCCAAACCCATTTTAAAATCTACAAACTGATCTGATAGAGAACAACAGTTGTCTACACAGTCTGGAGCTTAGTTTGGTAGTATGTAATCTAAATCATTAAATGTGCTGCCTAATCAACAAACTACCATATTCAAAATACATTGGCTGATATGCCATAATAACCAAAGTCTCTTCAATCAAGGAAATGCTGTGACAACCACTTTAGGCAACGATTTTCTTTTGGTAAGAGGATAAAATGGAATGGCAAAAAGCACTTTCCTGTTACATGATAAAGCTCAATATTTCAAAGCAAAGAAAAAAACAAACAAATCAGTGCACAGCTTCCAACTATGAAAAGACTTTGGGTCCTACAGCTCCAGCTTAGTACATGTGCATGTTATAGTTTTTAGGTACTAGGAATTAGGAAGGACAGGACTAGGACAGAAGAATGGGGTAAAATGTAAGGATATTGACACTCAGACATAAAACACTTAATTTTTTAAGCTGTGCTACAAGTGTTAATGTTGCTTGGAAGAAAACTAACTAACTAACTAACAACAATCATCTAGGCTAGCTGTACCCTGCTCTTGCTTTGGTCCAAAGCCATGTTTCTGGAAAGAAAGTCCGGACTCTACTGACAGCCATTAAAGATTCTCCTTCCTGTATCATGCTTGACTCCATGTCAGCCATTGCAGGCACTGCCATTGCAAACATCAAGCCTGGCCCACGGAGTACTAGCAGGAAAGCCATGCAGTTAGTACATTATACATATCAGCAGTATAGCCATGCATTCAACTGTTAGTAACGTGCAAAAGGAGACTGAAGTGGTGAGATACATTGAGTATGATATAGTCTTCACAACAGCATCTCAAGAGACACTTGTTATGTTGATCCTGATTGTTGTCGTTCACTGCAATCTCCATCCTTGGTCTTCATCACTGAACTCTGGTACAAGTCCTTATTCCTTATACCATGCAGAAAAGTAGGCTATATTCAACAAAGACAGCAGATCAAAAACACTGTAAAGTACAAAGAACCAGAAAACAGGGAAACAGCAAACTCCTTCATCTTCCTATCTCAAGTTGCTTCAACAGTCTTCAGACAGAATGTGGTGTTCAAAGAGACATTGATGAAGATCGAAGTGGAAAGAGGGACGTCTGATTTGACACCATTGTCACAAAGTGCTTATGTTACCCTGTAGTTGACTTGCTGAACAGCCAAGTTTCAGGAAAGAAGCTGCGGACATGTTTCACTTCCTTCAGGCCACCATGTTTAGGCTGGTTTGGAATTTTATTCTTGTCCACAACAATACTGTCCACACCACCCCTAATACCACCATCAGCATCAGCATGTGCAAATATCATATATCTATCTGGAACTGATATAAAAACTTAGATGGTTAACACAAAATTTGCACATGAATGAGAGGTCCACAAACATCTTGAAACGATGTATGCTGAACATGTATCTTCCCATGGTACCAATATTTAATATTTCAAATCCAACTCCACATCAGTAAGAAACAGAACTACTGCAAACTGAACAGAACAAGCATGAAAGGTGGACAACAGACATAATTATACAACACAGAGACATACAGCCACATGAGAACTGTTCATCTGTAAGATATTGCTGAGACATCAAATTGTCTTGCAATGCATTATTGCTATAATAGCTTAAAATAATAATATATTGTCTCGTAAACTGTATCTTTAAAAAAACAGGTTCCTTTGCAATTTTCAACTTTCACATACACCAATGACAAATACCATTCTTTCTGTTGAGAAAGGATAATCAAAAGGTCAATGCTATCCATAATCTCAGCATACAGCTTATGACAATGAATACTGACAAGATACAGGCAGTTATTTAGTTCTGCTGACTGGAAAGGATGTGCAAATGTTACCCTGTAGCTATTACCTATTGCTGCCATGCTTCAAACCATACGACTGTAGGGAACAAAAATGATGACAACTTCTAAACTTATGTAAGAACCTAAGAACCTCAGTCTGTAACAGCAGGCTCTCCATCAGCAAAAGTGACCACAGTACAAGCAACACAAGCCATTGCAGACCCTCAACCTTCTCCTAGCTCAGACTGTACAAAGTTGCTAGATGAGTCAGCAGACAAAAGAGTAGGTTGCAACAAAATCAACATAACAGCTAGACAACCTTAATTTCCACACCCTGGTTTCCAAACAATACTTTGGACTACTGCTGCATGGCACAGACATTAAAACCCCCACCACTGTCAAACTCAAAGAAGAGACATCATTTGTGCAGGTGGATGGTAACATCTTCATCATCAGAGATTTGCTGTTTTTGTGATCCTACAGTTGTTTTTGTCCACAGACAGTTCAGGGAAGAAGCTCCAGATAACTTTCTCCCAAGGCTAGATGTTCTCATAGAAACTCTGGACAGACAAAGCTGTGGATATGTTCAGGTTGTCTTTTCCAGCAAAGCTTTCTTCCATGAATCCTCGAACAACTGGTACAAGAACTATGGCAAGCTCTACAGCACCAGTCATGATATCACATGTTTGGACACCAACAACCAGCATAAAGCATTTTAAAATTATAGTACTGTAAGTCAATTCCTCAGATAGCAGGATCCAGGTCGGCAAGTACCATCACCACAAGAAAAGTCACCAAAGATCAGTACAAAATGTATCTAGAAATAATAAATAATAAATCAAGTTGCTTCAGGAATAAGCCCACAGCAGGGAAAAGATGAAGCAATAAAGTCAATACAATAGCTCAGGTTATATGTTTGACAGATGGTAGTTAGTCAGTGAACACTCGTGTCACATTGTAAGATAGGAATAACACAATGTTAGATGAATCAAACAGAGAATGTGAGTCTGTTATGATACCATTCCATAATTTGCAGGGCTAATGTGCATAATTAAGTTTGACCCCATCAGTTTTCCTCCATATCCCTGAAATCCCAACTTTGGTGATTCCAAGTACAACTGAGTACAGAGTGCATGTTGTCAGTGTGAGGCAAAGACACTTAACTGTAGAAGAGAAGGGGGGGGGGTGCATTTCCAGGGATGTGTTATGCCATGTTTGTTACCCTGCAGTTGTGTTTGTCCACAGCCATGTTTCAGGGAAGAAGCTGCGGATACGTTTGACTTCCTGCAGGCCCCCGCTGCTGCCCCGTCCTCCAAGAGATTCTTCTGCGGCTGCAGCTGGCATGATTTCCATGTCCATTTCCTCCATAAACGCATCGTCATACATTGCGTAAACTGTTTGGAAAAGTCGTACAGCCGTCAAAATTTCATCTACATGAGCCTAATAAAAATTGGGGCACACTGAGGCTCTTACAGACTGCTGGCAGGCAATAAGGTAGTAGTTTGGTATGTCCCACGATGTCCAACCTATAACTGCTTGAAACGGTGTGCTGCAAACATGAAAAAATGTGGAAGGGTGTGTAGCAAATGACAAATGTACATCTACTAACAGACAAAGCTTTATATGGGGTGTTCCTTTGCAAATTTAGTCTAAAGAGGGCTATTATACAGTAACTGTTGGTTGCAACGACCATGTTCTTGTTTCTTCTCCAACCATGGTTATCTACAAAGAATCTCAATAGGATGGACACAGTGTTCCACACTTTTGCCCCTCATCTCCTAAATGCCATCATTTTTGAAATTTATGAGAAATGGACTGAATCCCGTCTTGCTCCAATAGGGAAATCTCCAAATTGCACAAGGTAATAAATGTGCAGCTCATGATGGCCCATGACAATGTGAAACCACTGGGGGCAAGAGATGCCAGGCATTACACAAGAAAGATGGCCAAGGCCCAGGGCCTGCTGTTGGTGCGTGAGGATCCTTTAACCTGACTCTTAGCCTCTTAAATTACCACCTTCTTTCCTCAAGGGAAAGAAGAATGGCACAGCTTTGCTGGACTAGCCATGGAGACAGTTGTCCGGAGGAGCTGCAGACCTGAAATCTAAATGGTATTCAAGCCACTGTATGCCTCTTGTGTTACACCTGAAGGCATATGACCAATTCAATGTCAATGTCGACAGTATGCTGCACTTAAACTAGGCAGTCACCTCAGAATAGCATGAACAGAAGTCACCTTAACCCTTTTCCTGCTGACCACTGACTCACCAAACCATCTACTTCTAGGATCAGTGCCTTAATGCAATGCCTGTAAATATTGAACAGGTATACAGTGTTGTGCAATGAACAGTAGGTGTGCTACATAGTAAGGTACAGATGATTGAGTGTGTCTGAAACTGATAATCTCTTGCACTATAGATATCAGCTATATATAGGTAAGATGTCAGCTTTTGAAAATTTGTTGCTCAGTTCCCAATTATTGAAATGTCCACTTTCACTCCTGCAGAGCACATAATGTTAGCATGAGGGAAAGCTGCTTCACTGCAAAAGTGCATTTCCAGGGATGTGTTTTATTTGCTCTATTTTTGTTACCCTGCAGTTCTTTTTGTGAACAGCCATGTTTCAGGGAAGAAGCTGCGGACACGTTTGACTTCCTGCAGGCCGCCTCCTCCGCCACCGCCCCATCCTCCAGCAGAGTCTCCTTTCCCGGCAGCTGGCATGAACTCCATGTCTGGCATAAACCCATCCTCAAAAAATGGCGTTACTGTCAGGAAAAGTCAGCAAACCATCAACACATCCATTCTACATTGTACATGATCCCATTAAGTGCACTGTGGATCCCATAGATTACCCACAGGAAAATGCCACATAAACTACAGGTCCCATGATGCCCAACCTTAACAATTTTAAGTTTTGTTCTCAACCTAATTTGTTTTGAAATTTAAGGACTTCCTTCTAACCTATGATTAATATGTGGCATTTTGTTTGGAGTTTAAGCAAGTAACTGAATATAGATATGATTCTCATGTCCAAGAAGGGCGTGTTACTGCTCACTAGTATAACACTAGATTTAGTTGGTGATGTTTGAATGTTGCTTTATAGTTTTTGAACATTTTAACTATACGAAGGTTGAGAGGATAATCTGTTCGGATTGCATAGTGGAAGTGGAGTGTCCCAAAACCATTGCTTCCTTGCACTTGTTTCCACCAACAGACAGCTCTCTAATATTGTCTTGTAATGCATTAATAGCCATTATCCTAATCATTGCCTATATCATCTTGTATACTGTATCTCGAAACAACCAGGTTCAATTTTCTTTGCAATTTTCAACCTTCACATACACCAATAACAGATACCATTGGTTCTGCTTACAAAGGATCATCAAAAGGTTGATTCTTTCCATCATCTCAGCATACAGCTTATGACAATGAATACTGACAAGATACAGACAGTTATTTAGTTCTGCTGACTGGAAAGGATGTATTCAAATGTTACCCTGTAGGTATTACATTCTGCTGCCATGCATCGAAGTATACAGCTGCAGGAAAAAAACTTCTAAACTTATGTAAGAACCTAAGAACCTCTGTAACAACAGGCTCTCCATCAGCAAAAGGGACCACAGTACAAGCAACACAAGCCATTGCAGACCCTCAACCTTCTCCCAGCTGACTGTACAAAGTTGCTAGATGAGTCAGCAGACAACAGAGTAGGTTGCGGCAAAATCAACAGCTTTGCGACCTTAATTTCCACACCCTGGTTTCCAGATAATACTTTGGACTACTGCTGCATGGCACAGACATTAAAACTACCACCAATGTCAAGGAAGAGACATCATTTGTGCAGGCAGATGGTAACATCTTCAGAGATTTGCTGTGTTTTTATAGTTGTTTTTGTCCACAGACAGTTCAGGGAAGAAGCTGCAGATAGCGGTACCAACTTTCTGCCAAGGCTAGATGTTCCAATAGAAAGCTCTATACTCTGAACAGACAAAGCTGTGGATATCTTCCATAGGTTGCTTTTTGCAGCAAAGCCTCCTTTCACAAATCCTCCAACAACTGGTACAAGGACTTATGGCAAGCTCTACAACACCAGTCATGATATCAAATATTTGGACACCAACAACCAGCATAAATCATTTTGAAACAGTACTGTAAGTCAATTCCTCTGTAATAGCAGGCTTCTGGTCAGCAAGACGTACCATTACCACAAGAAAAGCCACCAAAGATCAGTACAAAATGTATCTAGAAATAACCATAAACATATCCCTACCCCTTAATCAAATTGCTTCAGGAATGAGCCCACAGCAGGAAAAAGTTAAACCAATGAAGTCAATACAATAGCTGGGTATATGTTTGACAGATGGCAGTGAACACTCTTGTGTCACATTTTAAGATAGGAATAACAGAATGTTAGATGAATCAAACAGAGAATGTGAGCCTGTTATGATACCATTCCATAATATGTAGGGCTAATGTGCACAATTAGGTTTGACCCCGTCAGTTTTCCTCCATATCCCTGAAATATTGAATATTAACTTTCACTCCAGTCAGTCTGAGATTGCAGAGCACATGTATACGTGAGGGAACACTTCTTCAACATGCAACAGTGCAGGAGGAGTGCATCTCCAGGGTTGTGTTTTATTTGCTCTATTTATGTTACCCTGCAGTTCCTTTTGTGAACAGCCATGTTTCAGGGAAGAAGCTGCGGACACGTTTGACTTCCTGCAGGCTGCCTCCTGTGCCCCCTCCTCCAGCAGAGTCTGCAGCTGCAGCTGGCATGTCGAACTCCATGGCCATGTCTGGCATGAATTCCTCTTGACCACGACCAAAAGATGGTATAGCTGTCAGGAAAAGTCAGCAAACCATCAACATATCCATTTTAAAAATGATCTCATTTAGTGCACTGTGGCTTCCATAGATTGCCCACATAAAAAACAGGTCCCATGATGCCCAACCTAATTTGTTTTGAAATTTAAGGACTTCCTTCTCACCTATGATTAATATGTGGCATTTGATTTGGAGTTTAAGATTATCATGTCCAAGAAGGGTATGTTACTGCTCACTGGTTGCTACGGATTTAGTTGGTGATGTTTGAATGTTACTTTATAGTTTTTCCACATTTCAACTATACGTAGGATGAGAGGATAATCTGTTCGGTTGCACTGTGGAAGTGGCGTGTCCTGAGGCCATTGTTTCCTCAACACGACAGCTTTCACCAGGGAAGAAACATGTTGAGAGCATGTTTCCCCTGCCGATGACACCAACACAATTCCTGTTGTAGATCCAGCTGCAGAGAATACAGGCGATTTCTAACCAGGCACAGAATACTTGACAGGCACTCCTTCCAAAAGTTACCTCTTCCTCTTCCAAGAAGTCTTCCTTTATCAACTATTCAGCAGCTGCAACTTCCACTGAGACCACAGATACAACATCTCCTTCTAGCACTCCAGCCTGTCCAAAAGAACTTCGAAGCTGTTTCCTCTGCCTGGTCTGCCATATCAAACATCAATATTCACCAATGCAGGCCAGTATGTATCAGACATCTCATCAGCAACAAACAAAAGAATTAAAAACAAAGCCATCATTACTGTCAAGAGATGTACATTGTACTAGTATATCAAACTGATGTCAGGCAAGGTTATATAATTGTGAACTTTAGTGTACTAAAGTAGTTTTGTTATTCTGTCCCTCTCAGTTTCTCCTTCACATCACTGGAATATAAAAATCTCCACTCACAGGAAACATACATGTTAGTGCATAATGGCAGGACTTTCAACTGTGCAGGGGAAGGGAGAGTGTCTTCTGTCATGTTATGTTGAGTTCATGTTACCCTGCAGTTGTTTTTGTCCACAGCCAAGTTTCTGGGAAGAAGCTGCGGACACGTTTGACTTCTTGCAAGCCGCCTCCTCCGCCCCCTCCTCCCTTTCTAAAAATGGTTCCTTCAGCCATAGCATCGTCTACTGCCATGTTGAAGACAGGTACTCTTGCAAGAACTGGCAGAAAAGATTGTGGAGCCAATGTTGAAAACATTTTGCATGTGGCCACCAATAACTCTTATAAAACACTCCAAGTTGGTACATTTTACCTGTTTGATATATTGCCCTTCCATATCAAGTGTTGAATGTCCAGGTACAAAAGGAAATAATTACACAATGTATGTACAGTGTAAGGACACACATGTTTACCTGTCATGACAAAAACTACATGTACAAAGTTAGTGAAAACAAGACTCATGTATCTACCTAATATTACACCACACAAATGACTTACAGTGTACACAAAAGACGGGAGAACTGTTTCTCGGAGGGAGAGAATACATGTATGCCGATAGAATGTTGTGTTAGCCAACATTACTCCTACTAAGCCATGCATCCTTGCTTGCAGTCTATGTTGTCTTCTTTAAAGAGTGACTGAGATGTTCCAATCTGTGGTTCTAACAGCATCTACGGTGTTTAGATTCCAGTGGTACCCTGCAACTGTGCTCTCCCACAGCCAGGTCTCGGGGAAGAAGGAGCGCACCCTTGTCACTTCCTTCAGACGGTCGTCATCCAATCGGATTTCATCGGGCCCCAGGCCTGCTACAGCCACGTCCATGAAGGCTGGCCTGATTGCATCGTAATCGTCATATGCTACATCAGCATACTCCACCCCTGGCCAGTCTTGTGTTTGAAGGGGATCGAGATAGATAATCAGAACATTGAGTTTGTTCCAAGGTACACGTAGCCGATACACAATACTGCCTCCAACCACTGTCACCATGTAAGTCATGTATTGGGGAACATTGACTCATAACCGGATGGAACCTTTGACATGTATGTATAAGCCATGTATTGGGGAACATAAACTCATGAACCGATAGAATCTTCGACTTTGAGCCCACTTGGCAATCACTAGAGTTCATGACTGCAATTGATGAAAAATAAGAAAACCTTTGGGCTTATAAAAGTGATTTTAAAAATAGCGACAAGAACAATTCATTTAGTGATCTAGGTATCTTTTCCCCAAATAATGTGCGCAATGTGTGTCTTAAGTATCACAGACTTTTATATCTTTTCAATGCATTTTTGTCCACATGAAGTGATAAAAACAATGTAAAGATGTCTTTGCTAGAGATGATATGTAGTACTACAAGAATCATCAAGGGTAAAAATTTGTTTCCAATCATTGGATATTACTGGGTATATTTCATTTCCATAATTTCTATCCTTTTCATTAATTCCATGTCATAGATTGTATCCAGCTTTGATATTATGTTCTTTTGAAACATGATCTTGAGAATCACATACTATGATTTATATGATGATTCTGTAGCTGGATTCTGGGTAGGGTTGATGATGTTGTTTGGAGTGTTTTTTTACCCTGCTGTTGCATTGCTCCACAGCCAAGTTTCGGGGAAGAAGGACCGGACTTGTTTGACTTCCTGCAGAGCAGTGCCACCTCCACCCAGACTTTGTGAGGTATCCACTATACCAGCCTCTTGGATCGCCACTGGAGGCAGTACAAGGCCATCTTCTAATGCCACTGGGTGTATTCCCCATTGCCACCCTTTGTGTCATGATAAAAATGGCTATTTGAGAGCATGGAATTTTTTTTCAACATTTGCAAGCCACAAATGTCCTGTCTTTGGCAGCAAACCACATGATGATCTTTATTAAATTCTGTAATTGCACTTCACAAGCCACAGAGAAACCAGCATTTTCTTTCAATCTTTGGTTGGAATCAGATGGCGTTTTTAAGGTAATTGGGAGAATTTCATATTGCAAATATTCGTATTTATTAAAGGTATTATATATCTATAACATATTACTGGCATTCCCATAAGATTGACAAACCTACAAGGGTTGCACTGTCACTTTGCAAGTCAAGACTCTGGCAAGTACAAAATAATGCACTCTGACTGTTGCCTGCCACCAAGAACGTGACCAAACAGAAAGACTGATTTGGGGGACGAAGGCATGTTTCAGCAGGTCTTTAATGTGCTGAGTAACATCTACTGTGCTCCAGTGTCCAGTGGTGCCCTGCTACAGTACTCTCCTATAGCCATGCATTGGGGAAGGAAGAGCACAACCATAGACACCTCCATCAGACAGTCATCATCGAAACTGAATCTCATCAGGACCTTTGTTTGCTGCTGCCAACGTCCATGAAGGCCGGCCTGATCACATGGTAATTGTAAATGCCTGGCCAGTGTCAGGAACTCTCAATACACACCACTTCAAATGTGAAGCACTAGGAAACACGCACTGGTAACTTGTTGGCCTTCAAGAGCAAAATACGTCTAGGGGTTCAAAGAGGCTCTTGTTACCCATGTTGTAGTGAGTCTGAGTAAAATCCATGTTTTATGCTTCAAGACTTCAAATGGAGTTCAATGCTCTTATACTCAGGTCAATGCAACTTGCTTGATATGCTGTACTTTTTGCTTGAGGCAGTACATACCAACATGTTTATAGGCACCAGTAGAAAGGGATTGATGTATCAGGGAGGGAGAACACAAAAACTGGATCAAATCAAACAAATTTGTCATATTTCATTCAACCTTGGAGACAAAGTGATAGAATTATATTCATCATGTTTGATATTTACTTGATTGAAGTTTTGGTTCCAAGAATCATCTGTTGATTAGTTTGCTGATCCTGTGTAAGATTGGTTGAGTTGTTTGGAATGAGTTTTTTTACCCTGTTGTTGCATTGCTCCATAGCCAAGTTTCAGGGAAGAAGGACCGGACTTGTTTGACCTCCTGGAGAGCAGTGCCACTGCCAAGATCCATTACAGGATCCACCGCACCAGCAAGGGATTCAGCCACCATTCCTGGTAGTGCCAAGTTGTCAAACTGTGCCACTGGTAGTATGCCTCCTTGCCACCCTTCATATCATGACAAAGGTGGCTGTTTGAGACGGCTGGTTTGAGAGGTTATAATCTGAACATTTGTAGATGCCACATACCGGTATCTCTTATGACTTGATCCAACTTCCAACTGGTAGCAAACCATACATATCCCAGACATGTATCTGTCGTTGCATATGAAAGGCTACAATGGCTGTTCTTTCAATATTTGTTCAGTCCAACAGCAGTTTTCTTCAGCTATGGGTCATCACAAATGAATTTTCTACAGACTGGTTAATATCATCCTCAACCAGGAACATCAACAATTTTGGGGCCTCCCTAACTGTTGTGTCCACTCAATCCACAGTCACTTTGCAAATCAAAAGTCGCATAAAACTCCATCTGCCACCAAATTCATAGTCACTCCATCTGCCAACAGATTCTCAGTCAAATAAGGGATGCAAACATGTTCTGACAATACATACTGTGTGTGACCCGTAACATATTCTACTGTGACCCATTTCCCCAGTGGTACCCTGCTCCAGCATTCTCTCAGATCTTTAGGTCGTCCAACCAACTCCAGCTACTTCTACATGTACAGCGTCATCCAAGGACACATACTTAGGCAGGCAGTTTGACACTTTATGATAATGGTCTTTTCATTAAGGGTTGTTTACCCAAGAGAGTCCACCTCCATAGCTCAGGGTCTTTCAATAACATTTTGTGGTTGTGTGCGACTTGTGTCGAAAGCCATCAGTGGGAAAGGACAGACAAGGGAAAGGCAACAAAAATCCAAGATTTCCTGCATTTCACTCAAACTTTGATAAATTTTGCAAAGTTCAATTACATCCAGGTTGATCATGATTTCATCAACATCAGCTGTTTCCTTTCATTGAAGTTTTTGTACTGGCAATCACTGTTTATTTGATGATTCTGATGATGATGAAGTTGTAAGATTGGACTTATGTGGGATGCTTTTACCCTGCTGTTGCATTGCTCCACAGCCAAGTTTCGGGGAAGAAGGACCGGACTTGTTTGACCTCCTGTAGAGCAGTGCCACCTCCACCTCCATCAGTCAAAACGTCAACTCCAGCTCCCGCGGCAGCGATCTCCAACTGAGGTCCAAACATTATGTTGTCTAGCACTCCCGGAAATGGGCCACCAAAATCCCACCCTTGGAGTCACAATAAATGTTGAAAGTTAAGGCTAACATGTTTACTGACAGTTACCTTTCAGATGTGACAAAAGGCAGAGGGCCAATGAGGACATTTTAGGATATACATGTACAACTTATTTGTAATGTTGGTCTAAATGCGTCCATCTTTTTTTAAAGGAATATCATGTCTTCAAAGCATTATGTTGCTGTGATTCTTCTTCATAACGCAAATTAAAGTCATTAGGCTTATCAAAAATATAGGTGGAATTGCGCAAGGCTGGTATTTAGAAGAGACTGACACCCCCTAATAAAAGATTATGTATAACACAGAACAATTCGGACCATTTATGCTAAAAAAAAATGTGATTGAAAATGTTTTTATGGTAACGTTATGTCATTATCAGAGTACAGTCATGTAGCTTGGGCACATTTGGTGGCAGGGAGCAGTGTGTCTTGATTTGCAAAGTAACAGTGCAAAGTTGTTCAATATTGGCACAACCAACCTTTTTATCGAATCATTAGTTTTGGATTTGAAGTCAAACAAACATAGAATGATAAAATATGCAAATCACCTAAGATATGTTTTATGATCATGTCACAAAGTACTCATAACTATTTCATTGATGAGGGAACACTGTGTTTGACAAATTAATATTAGTGACTTCCAAGGCATCTGATGTACATTCTTATGCCAGGTGTCATTTCAGTTGTTCATATTCGTAGATCTGACAAGTATGCTGCAGAATATATGCGCAGACTATCCCAAATGTTTCTACATCTCAGACAAATGGTCATGATAGCAACACACACAAAAGTAAAAATCAGATAAAACGACAATGAATCAGTTAGTATCCAAAGTTAATAGAGGCACATTGATTCTTGATAAGATCTACTAGTACTACAATTAAAAAAATAGATCATAAGGCAGTCTCTCAACAAATTACCAATAGTTCAAAACAGATAAAGAAATCATGTTGCAAACAAATCAAAGCTGTTTTTCAGAAATCAAAGCATCGATAGTCACAAAAGGATTGTACTTACAGTAGTCTGGCTGTTTCTGGTACACCATGGCATCTGTGATGACAATCACACCAGCATTCTGGATAATGTCAGGTAAAAAATCACAATTACGCCTGGTATTGTAAATCATCAAGTGTTTTTACTGTGAATGTTGAGCTCTCACTGCAAACGCACCACAACACGACATATTTCAGCCATAAACTCTAAGGACAACATAAAATCCTGGTATTCACCTGTGGCAAATTTAGGTGCTGTAACTTAGTACACAGATACACCATGATTAGGATGCCAAGCAGTGTTGTTCTCATGAAGTGACATCAAATAATTGACAAATGAGACCATCTTTTAAAATCAAAATAATGGAAAGGAAAAAGAGCTCCAAGAAACTCCTATTACCTCAAACACAGCATGTGCATCAGCACCCGATGTTGGCATGGGCCACCAGATAGACCTCTTCTTACGGCGCCACATGATCCCTGGTCCCCCCGAGCTTGAGCCGTCCTCAGCAGGGTCATACTCCTCCAGCTCAGCCAAAACCTGCAGGTACACACACAGGACATCATGCTAATGATAACTGCGGAAACCACTAACACGGATAAGGGCAAAATGCAAGAAGAAAGGCAAAATATCCTAACACAGATTGGATTTTAGAACTAGTGACATGGCATGTTTGGGTACAGAAAAGTAGGTCAACACCATACAAAGATCCTGTTTGTTTGCGCCTTTATCAAATCTTGACAAAGCTCTGTATAATAAATTAAGTTGACCAAACAGATTGAACCTGCATGTCAATAGTGAAAAACTATAAGTCATCTGAAACAGGGCTGCAACTCTACCAAAATGAGTGCTATGGAAATCACCTTCTCCTGAGTGATGTCATTGCCACTAGCCAGGAGCAGGACACTCTGGTCCACTGTCAGCAGTGCCACCAGGGAGTCAGGGTCGGCACGAACCGTCACAGCGATGTCCTCTGCAGGCTCCGCACGGTCCTTGTCGTAGCTCACGGAAACCTGACAAAAGTAATGGTAAGTTTTCTGGAAGCAACACCATACACACATAGTATGATTCTACTGGTGGTTTGTTCTCTGACTAGAACTCAGCTCCTTTTTCTTTCTCTGGTCTTCACATTTGGCCACCTTTTGTGTCATGCCTTTTTCCAAATTTTTATGCATGTTGAGTATAAATCTGTGACTACAAGCCTGGTACGCATTTTGCTATGTCATTCCTAATACTGTAAATGAAGAAACTTTCACGGTGGTTTGATGTTCGCGGGTTTTGCCGTGACCACTTCACAGCGAACTTAAAACCACAGCGAACATTTTTCCATGGCAGTAAGAGACAGTGCATGGTGCTATACCGCAAACTTAAAACCACCGCAAAATGTCCTTTGTCCCGCTACCGCGAAATTAAATCCTTGCGAACTTGAATACATTTACAGTAAACCATTATAGCCCTATATATACTTGAGCCATACTTCCATGTAACAGTTTTACAACAGTATAAAATAGTGCATGAAAACGCACCTGGTTCTCAAAGGCCCCCTTGACAGTAAATGTCAGTCCATCGTTGCAGACCTCTCCTGTGTCAGTCATCCAGTACACCACCATGCGTGAGGAGGGGGCCATCTGGGCAGTGGTGGGCACAGTGAAGGACTTCTGCGTGTCATCTGGGGACACATCTACCCTGTCCGCCACGACGATGTTGCCTCTGGACAGGACCTGAAAGGGTGACATGATTGTGGTTACAATGTGTGTCTATGCGATGTTCACCAGATATGCAGGCTCTACATGGTCCTTGTCATAGCTTACAAAAACCTGACAAAAGTAATCGTAATGTGAGTTAATGTTTATCGGTATGAAAATTTATAAAAACAACTTTAAGAACAAAATCAACAAGAGTTCAGACACCTCATACCTCATTCAGTCAATCAATGCAATATTTTAATCATGCAAACAACTTTCACATTCACATAATGTATACATGGTTAATTACAACTTTCGCACATTTGTGGAAACACAGACATACACACCCAACATAATACCTCCATCTTTAATGCAGGTAACAAACCACACTGATTAGCTAATAGTATAAAAACTTATTGAGCTTCAGGTTCAATATTCACATTTGGCACTAAGTGAAGAAATACAGTAAAGAAAAGTACAAATGTAGTATACATTAAAGCCAAACTACAAGGACAACTTGCAGCATATGTACTCTTCATATAGTCCTCTATATAATTTCAAAGCCCTCTTCGAACAATGCACAAGATATCAAATATGGCATTATTCCACTTTTTAACCTCTGAAAGCTCACCTGGTAGGAGAAGTAGCTGATGGGAGAAGTACTTTTGACTGTGAACTGGGCAACTTCTCCTGCCTGTTCAAATAAAAAGTAAGATGTAAATTTTTTTTAAAGGAGAAGATAAGCAAATTTGCAACACATTGATAGAAAGGAGACAATAAGTACATATGAATGGCTTACCATGACCTCCGGTGTGCTGGTCGTGACCTGGATGTAGGTGCTGGAAGGTGACTCTGCCTTATTGGCAGAGTGCGATACAGCTGTCTCTGACACGTCATTGTACGTCACCTGTAAAATTCACACATATCATCAACTCGAGAGAGCTGAGCTTCTGATGACTATGTAAAGCTACAAGACGTAACAAGTCATTTCCTACCCAGCCTACATGCTTCTTCTATAATCAGAGCAGGAAACTCTGTCCTTTAATAATTCATCTGGATCTTTCAAAATGTCAACTTTACTTTACAGCTCACACTCGGATGACTGTTGTCTATCAAATATTCTTTATAGACCAAACCCCAAACTTACACTAAGTGACATAGAGTTTGCAGTAGAGGGCACATCCATGACAATCTTGATCACCCCCGACTGGGGAATGGTCAGCTCCTCTGGAGGAGGGGATGTTGGGCCATCCCAGCCATAGCTCTTGGTCAGAGTAACAGGATTAGAAAGATCCATTCCAAGCATGGGGGTGCCATCATGGTAAGATGTCCTCAGCTGTAACAGTTGAAAAGCAAGACAAAGCAATCAGCTTCAGGTTCAAACCGTTCAACGTCTACAAGATACTTCTCACAGGTTTCTGTTAACAATTTGACATTCTCAGTTACAAGGGATGAAATAGACTGAGCAAGCTCTCAATGAGATGTGTTTTGGCTAGAATATGCCTTAAGCCCCCCGTCACACGGGAGCATGAATGAGCCGGAATGCAGTCAGAACGAAATTGTTTTTCAATTCCTGGCAATTCCTGTCAATTCGTAGTGTATTCTAAACATTCTTACTGCATTCCAGATATTCGTCCCCGTTCTTTTGGCCAGCTCAAAAGTTTTTCAAGACAAAAACTGTCGAGGTGCATTCGAAGTGGAGAAATATCGAATGGCATTCCAAGTGTATTCTAAGTGTACTCTAACTATTGTAACTGCAGTCCGACGGCATTCTGTGGCATTCCAACATTATTCGAAAAATTCTTATCTCATTCGATGGAGAAACAAAATGGCAAGCCACCTCGAATCCTGCCCGAATGTGACCAAAAGAGTATCTGGAATGCAGTACGAATTTATACAATACATTACGAATTCCCAGGAATAGAAAAGAATTTTCATTCTGACGGCATTTGGGCTCTTTCCTTCTCGTGTGAAAGGAATATAAGGCCCATTTGGAATTCCCACTCGGAATGGCCCCGAATGTGGCACGAATTTCGCAAATACTCCATTCCGACTGGTTCTGCTTGATTACTGCTAATTCGGTTTCATTGTGAAGGCCCTATAACCAGTCAATAGACTACATATGGAAAATTTATTTGGCCTGCAAAACATTCTTGTTACAATGAGATATACACAATTTACAGTCAATACCACTCCTACTTCTGATGCATTGTAAATAGATACATACGTAAGCAGTATACTGAAGGCCTGGTTTGAAGTTCTCTGCTGTGTTAAAGAACTCCAGCTTGTACTTGGTCTGTACCAGGTCCAATGCTTTGGTACTCTCCTGTGTATTTCCTAAAAGTAGACGAAATACACTATGACTTTATGAATTATACATTCCATGTGCACAAGAAAATCATGAATAGTGTCCACTCCTTTACCAGGAGGACCCTGTACATGCATTAGATGTGTTGGTTCAAGGGTTGGAAGGAAAAGCACACAAATTGGTGGACAAGCAATGTAATAAGAGCACATGAACCAGGAGATGGAAAGTACAGATCATCACAGTTCTCATGTTTTAAGCCTAGCATTATCCATACATTCACAGCACAATCCCTGTATGATATCATGTCAGAGAAAACAGCAGGAAGGAACAGAATGCATGTCATCTACATCATACGTAGTATAATATAGATTAACAAAACAACAAAATGTCTTCAGAAAGGCATCAATGGTTCACATCTTTCCATACATACCTGTAAGACCCTCTGTCACCTCTACAATCAGTTCCAGTTGGTAGCTGCCATAATACAGCTGACTTGGGTAACTGTACAGGTTCTCAATGTCTCTACGAGAGAACTGGAAGCTCCCACTTCCTTCAGTCATCTGAAACAGAAGTCTTCTACTTCTTTAAGGATCCCAACATACAAGTGGGAAGCTTTTTATCCTTTCAGAGCACTTTTTCTTCAAATCCACATCTGTAAAAGGATCTGACATGCTAAGTTAAATAGTGAAATCATTGTGAGATGCCCCAGGGGTATTTATTGATTTATCGTTGACCTTGAACCATCTTATGACAATAAACAGCCTTTTCTTGCATTCCAAACATCAGACTGGTGTAAGCCTTCATATGAAAAACTTGTATTGTGCTCTGCTATTTTTTACTAACTGATACTTGTCTACATGTATCCTTATGTTATCAAGCAACAGACAGATACTGTGACAATACATGCCCTTTAATTGAAATTTAACTGATAACTACAGGATTTGGGTGAAAAGTCAATCAGGGTCTACGTCTACAGTAACAATGTTTTCATTCAGGGAATATATCAAATGTATATGTATCAATGGAAATATTTTGAACTGTACAGCAATGACTGCAATATCAGAGGTGAGCAAATAAGATACATGAAAGCTCTAGTCTGGGACGAGGAACAAAACGTGAAATAGAAAAAATGCATATGTAATAGCACATTTTTCTTTGCTGGCTACAAGAAGGAGGAGCAACTCACAGCAATGGCATTGAGTTCGATGCTGTTGTCAGTTGGCCTGAAGTTACTGCCTACACTCCTCAGCTTGGCAGTCACCTTCCCCTGACCTTCAACATTCTTCCCATACGTGTACCTGTGTACATCAACCAAGGAAGTCAGTTATGGCAAATGGTAGGCTGCGATAGTCTTCTAGCCTGGGTAATTCAACTTCACACTATCAAGATCTGACAATTAGATAATACAAGTCTTCTTCACACAAAAAAGCACACTAAAAACTAGATTCCAGCAGTCATACTTACTGCATTTCATATTCACTGACAAAAGATAGTGGATACTAATACTATCTGAGACATCTGACCGTCATACACAGTTACTTGTCATGAGTAACTGCTGTTTGGTGTATCTTACTACCTAGATGTCTAACCTTTATCAATCTTACTGAATTTTGTTTTATACAAGTGTGACGAAGTTTGAATAATTCTTTACACATTACATGGAGAGACTACATGTCTTCATATTAAACAAGATCTAGAGCAGCAGAAACATTTTATTCGTGAACTACAGCATTTGGTACCTTCAGTTTATCCCTTGTGTGATCTGTGGATTGTACAAACAGGTAAGACTTTAAATTCCACAATGCATGCAATGTGAGATCTGAGAGACACTTACTTGGCATTGAAGGTTCCTTGCAAATTGTCCTCAGTCTGAGCAAAGAATGAGTTGGTGCTGATGGTCACCTCAAACTTGGGAAGGACTGAGAAAATAGTAATCAGATACAAAACATGAATCATTCTTACAACACAGGCAAAATGTTATGATCTAGAATTATTGTTAGACTCCCATTACTGTAAAATATATACAGTGAAACTTGTATAAGCGACCACGTCCGTAAGACGACCATCGGCCTATTACGACCGCTTTTGGCCGGTCCCGATTTTCCTCCCCATAGACACAAGCATTAAGCAACGTGGCCAAAGCGACCACTTGTCTTCTGTGACCGCGACCACCCCGAATCCGGTCCGCCCGCGACCGAAATGTTGCCGAAAACGACCGCGTCATTTTCAAGTGTGTAGCGGCCTCGATTTTTGATGATATCTGGCGGGAAATCCGCTAAAATCGGCTTGTGTTTTGGCGAAGAAAACTTGCCGAAACGACTGCGTCATTTTCAAGACAGTAGAAACTGTCGATATTTGATGATAACTCGCAAGAAATATCGCTAAAATTGGCTTGTGTTTTGACAACTAAAATGTTACCGAAACCACTGCGTTATTTTCAAGGGTATAACAACATCGATTTTTTATCATAACTGCTGGGAAATTACGGCAAAATCTGTGTGTTTTGGTTCTGTTATCGCGCCGAGCCAAAATCAAACATGGCGCCCAAGAGGTCAAACGGTGTCATTGGGAAAGTCCACTAAAGTGTAGGTAGAAATGTTGCGTGCGTTGTTATTGTACTCTACATTTAAACCGTACAAAATGCAAATTTATTTTCATAAAACTTGTTTGAAGTAAAGGTAACAGATATAAGATATCTTTATGACTTTATAACACATTTTATCAGAGAATAAAAGGTGTATGTGTGTCTTTTTGAGAAACTGCTCACCCTTGCTTCTAGTGAAGCGTCCATTTGTCAACATCTTCATGATTAGAAGCGTCGGTGGGGTTAAACTTGTTTTTCTCGGCAAATTTTCGCCTTCTAGGCAGCGTTGAGACTTTAAGACCCGCGCCAGAAGAGAAACAAACTCACCCACATTATTTTCATGGGTAACAGCGTTGAAATGAACCATTTATTTTTCTGCCGTGCTGCCGATTTGAAAGAAGGTTCCCGTCTTGTCGGGCATGTGTGCGCATGCTTTTTGTTATGGCGGTAAGCTCCCCAACTTATTTCTGGCCCGTTGGCTGTGATTCACAAAGTAAAAAGATAGGCAATTAGCGTTGTTAACACGAAAATCGCATTTCAAAACGCTCGTGGGGCGTCGGGTTCTCCACTGAAAACAGCGATGTTTTTGTAGCAATATGGACCATTGTCTTGACGGTGTCGCCCATTCACAAGTTTTTGACAGACAATGCCGGCGGGAAAAATGACGCTGCTCCTGCTACAAAAAGCTACGAAAATGTGAAAGAATAGCCCTAAATTTTGGAAACGTTTCAATTTTACATGAGTTGGTATAACAATACTATATGAATCATACAGATAGACAGTTCAACAGTGATAATATTCTCACGTGCAAATGTACAGGTTCGTGGAATTAAACTATTTTAAAGACCATTAACTTTGAAATCATTGTGTCTGTCCTACCTTGTCACTTTTTCTTTCTTTGCACAAGAAGACCACGTGTATAAAACGACCACTTTACACTGGTCCCCAGGGTGGTCTTCTTAGACAAGTTTCACTGTACCCATAATGTTTATCCTGACAAAAGTAGTAGTACAAGCCATGTCATGTATCTGTCCCTTTCCACTGTACACAAATATGACATTACCACACTTTTGAACATGGTGTATGGTACAGAATAACAGTCAACATGAAAACAATAACTGTATGAAACTCAAGTCTCACCATACTCTTCCACACCAAAGGGCTGCTCAACCTGATCTCCCTAAGAACAAGACAAAAACAAGACTGTTAGAAGTGACACCACAACCTGATACAGACATATCTGAGTCATGTAAGCAAAAAAAGACTAAGCAGCAAGAATAACCATCACAACAAACTTGTCTTTGACAGTGCAATAATCTTTGATACATGACTGAACATCGCGCTTGGGGTTTAGGGACAACACTACACTCTTTAGTACAACCAGTAAATAATGTATTAAGTACAGTAAAACCTGCTCAAGATGGTCAGTAGGGGGACCGCGCCAAAAGTGACCATTTTTGCCAGTTGACCGGCTTGGACTTGGAGGGTAACCACTTGGGCAGGTAATTTAATTTGTACCTGTACATACCTCAACTTTATAGACTGGTAAGAAATATGTTATAGAGATACTTGAGGAAATTGGTGCATTCTATAAAAGATGTAACAACATCTGAGAACTATGCAGGCATTAAAAGTGTAATCCCATTCAATCAAACCAGGTGCTGAGTCATATACAGGGGGAACATCACAAAGGGGGAGATACTGTGACACATTCACTGCGTGACAGAGACTTACCCCAGCCAACATGGCTACAATTTTCCAGTCTCCAAGAAGCGGCTGATCAGAAAGTGGGAACTCCTTCTCCACAATACCGTCATCGTTCTGTAGTCCCCGCCATTGCACGATCTTGTTACCTTGTGGATCCTAGAGCACACATTCATTGTTTGTTAGGATCTTCATTCAAAGAATACAGACCACAACTTGTTCCTTGCAATGTCAGATGTTAATTTGTCTGTACTTTTACAGAATTGAATTCTTCAATACATATTTACCTCCATGTACAAAAATTCAAAAGCATTACATTGGATACTCACAAATATGTCAATGTCAAATTGTTCCTTCTTGGTCTTTAGCTCAGCATCCACAGCAAGGGCCCTCATCTTCACTGTTGATGCGAACAGATCTTCATCATTAGCTGGTAAGCTTGACATTCACTACATACATTTAGACCTTGCATCTTTACTACCAGAGTACATCATCATCAAGAAAGCATTACTTGTATCAAAGATATCATATATTTTGAAGAATAATCTACACTATGATGATAGCAAAAAAAATGGTGAAAGCAAAAAGCTAGTTATAGCAAATTAGTTTTTGAGGTGTCCAAATTTTTACATGTACAGAAACAGAGTAACTTGAAGTAGAAAGTTGCATGTGTATGCTGAGGCTCATAAAATGTTTTTTTTGTTGCCATTTTACCTGTCTGTCCAGGCTTGTATTTTCCCTTGTCAGTTTGTACAAAGATGGAGGAGGACTTGGAGTTGAAGGTCAGGTCCTTCTCCTCAGTGAAGGTCAGCCCACCGGTGCCTTCCACCTTCAGCTTGTAGGTACCGGCCGCTGTCAGATCCCCTGGAACCTGCAACATAACGGAGTATTGCTGTCAGACTACAGAACAATCAGTCACTGGCATGGGGTTCATTTGTAAGACTACAGATTACAATTTATTGCTGCTTATAGGTGGTTAATTTGTAAGTGTTGTAGACAAAGAATTCTCAGGTTTAATCCTCTCTATAACCTTACAATTATTAGTTTTCAAACAACTTCATTTTCTTCATAATCAATATAACTCTTAGTACATTGTATAATTTGGTTGTGCAGGGAGTTATCTGTGTTTGAAATGTGCGTCCTTAAAACACTTTCTTTCTCTTTTAGGGTCCACTTCAGATTGTTAACTATTCATGATTCATCATCATCATCCTTACCATATGTCAATGCTTGGCATTTTCACAGTTGTTTTAATTACTGCTGCTTGCACATATTCATGTCATGTGATGTGAAGATGTTAGGTCATATAGGAGACTGTTATGACATAGTCACCTATATTTTTAGGGCTTCAAATGTTAAACTACTTATAAGACACATGATTCTATATAGAGCTTTGGAAGACAAAACAATCTTCATGACTTCAAATTTCATGTACAAAAAAGGGAAAACTTACCACTAGTTCAAGGGTTCCATCTGCACCTGAAACCAACAAAATTTGTCAATGTTTCATTGTACAAAAATAACCCCTTTCCTAGACGTTTTATTACAGTACTTAAGATATGCTTTATTTCTATTCTGTAAATGCACTGGTTACCAGGAAGCAACCTAACTTCAATGGCCTAAATTTTGAACGGGTCCAAAATGGTATCATTACTTTTGTGGCATGTGATAAGGTTGAAATTGTTGCTCAAGTCTGTATGACCCAATATAAACTATTTTACCCACTACTTATTAAACTAGTTCGTCCACCATGATGAAAATTTGCAATATTAAAAAGTTGATTTTAAGGACGATTACTTGGACTGAAGTCTCCAGATGCTGGTGTTCCGGTCGGCCTGCCATTCTGCATGAGGGTGGCGGTCACCTGCACACTGGCCGCGGCTGGGTCCAGGATGGACACACTCATGGTCAGGGGGCGACCAGGCCGGACCACTTTGGGGGCCATGATCAGAAAAGTTCTAAAAGAAACATGACATGAAGCAAAAAGGTTGTTGTTGGTCAGCTGAGTGTGAGTTGGACGGATAGATTTAGGATAGACGTTTTGTACATTACAGGGCACGTTACAGGGTATTAAAATTCATCACCATCTCCTCTCAGAATAGCATAAATATAATAATTGTAATACTAGTATGTAAAGTAATACTACAATTTTTAACAAATGAATAAAATGCAAAAATATAAACAAATTAAAAAAAAAAACCTTCCCAAATCTGAACTACATAATAATATGCAGTATTGAGTTATGCTGTCACTCTTTGTTTGAATTCAGAAAGTATTGTGTCAAACATTGTTTTCTTTGGGAATGCTACTTAGATTGTGATTAGGAATGACCAGGTCTTATAATTTTTGGTAGGAAAGTTATGAAAAAATGTTACACAGTGGCATTGTGTGGCATAATCATACTTTCTTGGTGTTTGACGAAGGACCCAGGGGTCCTGGGTTTGAATCCACTATCATGTCCTACCGTCATGACCTTGCCAAAAACACTCAAGATAACATTTCTCACTTTACTCAGGTGGAAATGAGTACCTAGCTTCATTAGTGACGTCCCTCGATTAGGACGTTAAATGGAGGTCCTATGTTAGAGGGGAGCCACACCTTGATAATGAGCCTATAAGAGACATAATGACTAAGTATTTCAAGTAGGGCTCATTAAATAGGACTAGCTAAAATACACTACACACATGAATGTAGAGCCAGGTCTGCCACGTAGCAGTCCAGCTTTAAAAACAGCTACTATCCAGAAAAACAGGTTATTGGCTCTTAAGCTAACTCATGCCTTGCTGTTGTTGTACCTGATTATTTAAACTTGAGTATCTTCATCGAAAAGGAATGTGACACGAGGTGGTAAACGAATCATACAGTTTTTTTTGCTGCGTCATGAGTCAAGTTTAAATTGACAACTAAAACAGGATGACATGCTGTATATGTGCTCTATCCTGCCTAATGTTCTCTGTAAAAACTATTAGAACCTTTCATCAAGTCCATTTTATAGAAATAACAGCACATACATCAGATTCAGAAGCATATGAAAGAGATGGTTTTGTGTCTATGCTGTCCTTAGCACATAAAAATGTACCACACAGCTGAAATGTGTAAGAGGATGCACATTCTATAGGGCTGAAAAAGCTTTTTGTTGGCCAATTGCCTGATTCTGTGCTTATGTAGCTCTACCCTGCTCTGTTGGTATAGCATCTAACATTGACCTTGAAGACTCTGTAAACTTTCATGGATACTCACCCTGGTGTACCAGGAGTTGGGGATGGGACGTCCAGCTCCTTCTGTGCCAGAACAGACCCCAGCACACACAATAGCAGGAGTCCCCTCATCTTGTCTGTAAGGTGTTCACATAATAAAACTGAACCAACTCTTAATACTCATAAAATCTGGGACAAGCACAAATAAATACATATAAAAACACATGTTGCATGTAATGGTTTGACTTGGCTGAGTAAGAGAAAAAGAAAATTATCTTTTGAAGTCTTTTGAAGATGCCAACTCCACATCACAGGACTTTTCAACTGTCCCACCTGGCCCTTCTGAATACCACAGTAAGCCGAGATAATGACACATGACATGCCTCAGTGAGGAGTTTGTGACAACAGCACTTGAGGCACCACACAAGTGTTGAGGTGCTCATGTTGGTGGTGTAAGCTGCAATCTTTGTCCTCACATTTTTTGAAACGTGCTCTAATAATTTTTCCTGACTGATCACTGATCAAGTGGTAACTGAGCCCTTCACAGGCAGGTGTTTACCACAAGTGCTGAGGTGATCTGTGTCACGACATTTTGCTGATTATTTCCTGACTGATCAAGTGGTAACTGAGCACTTCACAGAGGCAGGTGTTTATCATAGAAGGCCTCATGCCTACAGAAAGGTGAAATAATGGACAGAGATAGGAAAGGCTAAATATGAGTTCTACTAGATTTACCGGTAACTATCATGAGTGTTAGAAAAAACATATGATGTCCCTCAAGTTATCACAGAATTTACCTCCATAAGACACAATCAAGAACAAGCCTTGTCTACTCTCAAGGGGTGAAGAAATCATAAACATTACACATTGATTTGTGTGGCAGTCGTTAAAAAAGTTTATCAGTATATCTCAGATAAATACCAAAACTTTGACGCACAAAGGAATTCTTTCTGAATAATGCATGGTTCACTGGAAATTAAGGTATGTGTCCTAAATTGTCCTTACATGTGTAAGGGCGCATCTGTTTGATACATGTACTGTGGTTGTTATTCAAAGTTAACAGCTCCGACCTAAGTTTTGAAAAACATCTTATGGGACATCACAAGCGGGTTCACTTCAACCTTTTCCTTTATCATTTTATGCACCAGCAGGCTTACAGAGTAGGGTATCGACTCTAGCCAGACCACTCAACATTTCAAAGAATTCAACAAATCATTTTTTTAAACTTTGAAGTCACAATGCTTTGAAGTCACAATTACCCAGTCATGGAATTAACCGACACAGGCACTGTTGAAGGGACCATATGTATCTTGTTGTTGCCAAGTCACTTAATGCCTAGGCTCAGAAGAAATGTTGGCTCTACAAAGTTGTTTGATACAGCACATATGATTGATTCATAACAGCACATCAAATCAAGGAGTTTCTATGAGCTCATATAACCTCCTTGATTAAATTGTCTTAATAGTTTCTATCTTAACAGTCTTTGGAACTATTTGATAGACCTGAGAGAAGCAAGGAAAGAAATGAATGTGACAAAGAATAACAAACCCATTTCAAACAAACAAACATTTCAAAGTAAAAGAAAACAAAATGTCTAAAGCCTTCCATACCAGGTTTCCACATGATGAACCTTCTTCGTCAATGCGTCTTGTGTACGTGAGCAAACTTTTCTCACATGATGAGGACAAATAGGAACGTAGGTATGAGGTACAATGTTCAAATGACCCCTTGATGACATGATAAAGCCTGACCAACCTGGTCTCATTTTAAGACAAACACACCATTTACACCCTTTTACATGGTCAACAAGGTCAGATGATAATCTTGTCAATCAAATCTCAGTTATTGGGGACAGTGTGAAAAATTGAGTAAGTGCAGATAAAGTGTTAAAGAAGTGTTTTGTTGCAGGTCTGACTCAAAAGGCTACATGAAAGGGTGAAATATGTGTGCATATTGGAGATAATGTTAACTGCTACTAGTGTCATTAGATATTACAGTTAACGTTACCTATATTCTATTATAGCTACTATGCAAAAATGAAAATAAAACCATTGCAAGTAATATTACCTTATTGCTAATTACTTAGAAACACTATCAATGTCAAACACAATACAAAAATGTATATTGTTACAGAAATTGTAGTCATCACAACATCTCCATGTAATTATAGCCGTCTTGTGTGGCTTGCATAATTTCTGACAAATCTGTTTTTCTAACATTTGGAAATATGAATTTTTTTAACATGGTACTATTATATTACGAATTAATAACAAACTAACCTGATGTGTTGACATAACAAAATTTGACAAGTTACGCCCGACATAACTCACCCGTGTTCTTTATCTTTCTTGATCTTACTCTCAATCTAGACAGTACGTCTTTATCAAAGACAAAGTAAAGCGCGCCTCAGAGTCCGAGTGTGTTGATCCCTCTCGAAGTTGATCAAGTGAGAGACAAGAGTACAAACTACATAATTTGTAACAAACAACAGTGGACCAAAGTACTACACTGAATCTGGGTCTGTTTCTCTCCCCGGCCTTAACACAGCGTTATATACACTGGGCGTTAACGTGACTGGTTAACCAACTAGTCCAAGTGCCTGTTGATGTTGTAATTTGCAACAACAACTTTGGCGTGCCCTCACGTTTGACGCATGATGCCATGTTTTCATTCTGTCACTTACAAAAACCCAAACTTTTTGTGCAGCGTTCAAACATCAACGTAATACTGAGAATTGGGCAACAACGTCAGTAAAGAATTCATACCAATTTCGACACGCTATTCTTGCAAAGTTTCTTGATGAACAGAGACTTACCTGCGTTGCGTGCTGCTCCTACAACGCCTGAAGCCAGAATAGCCGCACCTGGTGTACCTGGCACTTTGCACGGCTCACGGAGGGGTCCGACCGGATATGACCTCTGGTGACACGGACACGCCTCTTTTATTCGTCACGTGACCGTGAATGTCGCAAAGGGAGAGATCTCCTCTCCGAGCAGAGGTTAGGTGTCGACGTGTTTTGGTATCTTTTGGGGCTCTATTTCAGGTTTTCTGTCTGTTTGTTTAGCTGACGAATAAAAAGAAACTCTGATAAAATAGGAAACAAAAAAAAAACGACTGGTTGTAAAGAAAACGTGCCAAAACCAAACCTCTGCTTGAGAGATCATTTGCATATTTGCACTGGACTCATTTGCATATTTGGCGGTCAGTTTGATAATGTGACGACGAAGTTATCTCTATCTCCAAGCAGATCTTCCGGTGGTTTAAGATAGTATCATAAGCTGGGGAAGGAATTTAGCCGGCAGATGAGTTTTATTTCACCGGTGGAATAAAACTCCTCTGTCGGCTAAACTCCTTCCCCATCTTAATATATGATACTGATCTGCCTGGAGAGTAACGCGTTACTAGTAATTCACCCTACCAAGGTCCTTGGTAGGGTGAATTACTCTCCAGGCAGAGGTTAGGTGCCGGCTGTTTTTTAAACGTTTTTTAGTCGTTTTTATCGGGCTTTCTATTTTGTCATGTTTCTTGAAGTCCGCAAAACACAACAAGATAGTAAGCGTTACCAAAATATTGCTATGTTTTGCCAAGGATGTTACATCAACTTGGTTTTGCGGTGTAACGTCCTTGCTTCAAGAAATATAACAAAATATGGCAGAATAATTCTAGAGGACCCTTGCTCCCGGCTGCGTCTGCTTGCCTAAGTAAAATACTAGCAGCGCGATATTCAGAAGGCCTTCTGATAAAAGCTCCTTGATTCTAGGTGTCATTTTAACCAACTTTTAAGCAGCGGATTGTAATAAAAAAAGGCACCGTAGCAGTATCAAACTCTTCCAATGATTAGAAGTTTTAATAGACGCTTTTTGTCCTTGACGTTTTCCTTATCTCATGTTGCACTCTTTCTTCGTGGTATCTGCAGATCCCACCGGCTTCTAATGTCAACTTTGAACGGCAAGGACTTTGAAAACAGTCCGACTGGGTCCATAACGGAGGCTAAGCGTTATATGATTTGATTAATATATGGGCGCAGGTGAAAAGAAATGTAAAAAATGAAAGAATGAACTTTTAAAAGCTCATTAGAATGACGAAAATAGAATAAAAAATAAAAATTCAACACTTCAAACAAATAAAACTATCTGCCAGAGGGAAAGACCATGTTAGTCACTGAGTGCACAGAACGCATTTATCGGCGATTTCTAGACAGGCAGGCCAGAGCACCCCCCCCCCCCCAAAAAAAAACCCAAGGACCTTTCATCAGATTTAAAAAAACAACACGGTAACCAATTTTATATATATAACAGCTTATTTGATGCAGGAGGTTTTGGGCAAATTCTGTTGTAATGATGGTGAGGTAGTACCACACGATCACTACCGGGCAAGCAGGCTAATGATGAGGAGATGAGGAGAATGATGAAGAGGAGAATGTAATGCCCCATTGGCTGCGCGCGATGCAGTGTTTAGTGGTTCGTCCCGTGACTCCAGTTGTTGCACCTGTTCACTACAACCAGCAATTTACGAGCTGGAACCATTTGTGGAATCCTAATTTACAACTCTGAAGTGGTTGGTTCATTCTACCATTGAAAACCTGGACAATTTGGCATTTGGCTTCCTACTTTTTAATGAAAACTAGCTGGTCGCATTTTGCTACATAATTTGCATATCTATGACGAAATATCTGACGTCACAGAACAACAAAAATGGCTGACCTCGGAGGGGAGGAGCTGCCGCAGATTGAAGAAAGTTCCGAACAACCGTCGACTTCTCGCGAAGAAGATGTGGAAATCGTCGAACCAGTCAAGAAAAGGGCAAAGAAGGATTACGGGGACGGTAGGCGGCCGGAAGAAGACAGACTAGAGAGAAGACTGAACGGAATTCTGTGCTGCACTGTTTGCCTGGACCTGCCCAAATCTGCTGTTTACCAGGTTCGGTCTCGGAAACAAATTCCGATCAAACTCCATCTGCTTGATGCACATAATCATTCTGTGCGAAATCAAAAGCAAACAATGTTTTCAATGCCTCCATCGTTCTTTCCTTTGCATGTACATTTTGTCTGTGTTATGCACTTATGCACATCTTGTTCTCTGTTTTTTCCCCAGTTATTTGTGCCGGTGATGTCATAATGTTTTGCTTTTCCAGTTGAGCAGTCAAGCTAGACTAATTTAAATATTTGTAGGTCACCATGGGCGGTAATTTCACATGCTGACAGTGCTATATTTGGGCTCCTCAGAATTTTGGTTATCTTACCATATTTGTCTGTGAGCTAGGATGGTTCATTTGGCCTTGACTGTAACTATGCTGAAAATGCAGAATTTACTAATTTGGAAAATGCATTATGATGGTGAGACTCATTTATGGGAACTGTGGCCGAAGTTGTGGCAAATACCATCATATGTAATCAACTTAATTCTATTCTTATTCACTGAATACAGTGAATACTGAATTTGTATGCTTTGGGTTACAGTTTGTTGTGATGATGAAACCCCTGGCTTGGCTTGTCCCCCTGGAGGTTTTTACCCTCCTGATTGGTTGGACCTGACCAATCACGTGTTAGAATTTGGGTCACATGATCCAGGTGATAGGGATTACATCATTCTGTCAACAAACCTGTCTTATTGTATGGTGAAAAACAAACAATGGTAGTTTGATGCAGCACTGCCATGGCTGAAGCTGAGGGGTATTGGGAATTGGTACAATCTATTACAAATGACAAAGGAGGCTGATTGGAATGAAAAAAAAACACAACAAAAAACCATCTTACCAACATGAAGAATTGATGACAAACTATACACGAGATTTGTAAACCATTTTTTCCGTTGATGAAGGTTAGAATTTCAGGTAATAAGATATGCCAAATAAGAACTACTCAAGTGACTGGATATTATTTTGCAAATTGTTAGGCACATTTTCTTTTCATTTGATTACAAGGTCTTAGTACTGTATTACAGCAGCTATGCATTAATGCACACGCGCGTGCATGTGCGCACGTGCACACACACACATACACACACAAACAGAAGCAGAAAGGAGGGGAAAAAAGACTGCACAGTGTCTCTGCTGTGCTTTCCTTCAGTTTTAGATAATTTCATTACATGAAAATATTTTTCATTGCTGCATATCTTCCTTAGAAGGAAACAGTTCATGAAAAGTGCTTCATGAAAAATGTGCTGCTTGTATTGAAACTACTTCTGGAGGAATTTAAAATTGCCATGAAAAATCTGCAAATTTGCTACCAATAGCTTGCAATTTTGACATGATTTTTCTTTATTTTTACTTTTCCCCAGTGTACAAATGGACACCTGATGTGTGCCGGCTGTTTTACACACCTGTTAGCGGATGCTAGGCTGAAGGACGAGCAGGCGTCCTGCCCGGGATGTCGCACGGACATCAGTCGCGGGAACTGCTCCCGCAACCTGGCTGTGGAGAAGGCAGTAAGCGAGCTGCCGGCAAACTGTCAGTATTGTAGCTGCCAGTACCCTCGGAGCAAGCTGGAGAAACATGAGACTGAGGAGTGTCAGGACAGGTACAGTATGTCTGTCTATGTGGGTCAGGGAGAAACGACCCTGTGCCCAAGCCCTCTGCTGTATGTTCACCTGCACCGACATTTGATAGGTAAAACACACCACTGCTGTTGAACCCACAAGTAGCACCATACACTGATTTTACAGTCTAGAACACTGTGTTTGCAGCTGCCAGAAATTCACTAAGTTGCAGAAGGTACTAGTATATGATTATATCCTCACCAGATTCCTATTGCTGAGATTTATAGTGTTACATTTTTTAACAGCATCAGAAAAAAAGAATGTTGAAGAAATAAACTCATGCTTTAAGCACCATTACCAGTTGAAATAAAGGCACAAACAAACAAAAAGGGTCATAAAGTGCCCATTAAAATTCTTTTGTGGCTGTTTGGAAAAAGCAAATTATAAACTAAAAATCTCACCGGATAAACATATTTTGTGTCAGATGCACCTTGAAAAGCTACTACAAATATGAAAGCAACATTGTTGTTGACACTGACTTTTCACAACCTACTGAAATATTTAGAAATTTTACAAATTTATTGCTTTATCACATTGACTATACAAATATGGTCAGAAACAGCATATTCAATAATGCAAAATTAAGATGGCATGATAGGCATTGATAATGCAAATAAGACTAACTAGCATAATCCTCGTCCAATGATAGCCTTCACCTATATTGCAAGACAAATTCCTATCCTTTGGCAGAAAGTTATTATATTATATAACGTTTCCTCATTGATTATGGAAATGAGCCCAAATATTCAAATTTACTATGTCTTTACTTAACTTATATTTGTCATGGACTAATTCCTATCTTTTTAAATTGTTTTGTCAGCAGTTATGCAATGGTGAAGCCCATTTTTCAATAACTACCTGGCTCAAACAGAAGGAGGAGAACTTCTATCACTACATGACTATAACTCACTGGTTTCATAGTAGTCTGTGTAACACAAACTCCGCTATCCAGGGCTGTAACTGCCCGTCGGATGTTTGGCGGGCTGCTATAAGCGAGATTTAATCAGGCTAGTTTGATATAGGGAGATATGTGATTTTGGCCAAGTAATCTGGCTCTCACATTTTTGCTGCACCTTGAGGCATAAAAAATAAATCCTGGGTACCAATTAGGGCTCCGAACACTCACTACCAGTATAACTGGGGCTCCATACACTGACAGCCTTTTTGTTGTGTTGAGTATATTGCACATGGTAAATGTTAGTTTTAGGGGATTGAATTATCTGGTTGTTGCAAACACAGTGCTGCATTTTTTAAATTGTTATAACTTAAGTTTTCAGATGTAATTTGTGGCCAACAATGTATGGTGCCTGATGATGGTCCACCAAAATTGCTCTGTCCTGGTCTGGGTTGTATCATGTCATTCACAGTGTAAGTATTGTTTCACAGTATCATTGTAACAAAAATGTAGTCCAAATGACAAAATATATCCGGCACTAACTATAAACATAAAACGTGTTAATAATTCAAAAGGGGACATTCAAATTTGAGTTTCAGATGGACTGTGCAAATCAAAATGGGAACAAAGCAGACAACATGATAACAGTAGTCCATATATTATTGAAGACCTTTAAAAATGTCTTTATAAAATTAAGGGTATACAAACTGGAAAATTTTAATGACATTTGTGCCATACCATGATATTGTCATCCCAAAGAATAAAAACTTTATACCAATTGGATCATCATGGTAAATACGGTTGATTTCTTATCATTATAAATGAGTAATAAGACTGAACACATATGCCATTGTTTCTGACTGTTTTGTACCAATATTGATTGGAAAACAGTGTGACCCACTTATCAAGACCAATAAGATCATGCATATTTAATGCTGTTTTGATTTGAATTCATTTTCAAGGTACAATACAATGTCAGAAAAACACATCAATATGTCAAAATCTTGACAAAGACTGGTGCTGTTCAGTTGAAAATTTGGGTGAGTCCAATTTTTGTGTTGGATATTACAGTTAAATCAGTTCAATAATGTCAAAATCTTTGAAAGTAGAAGAGATGGTTAATAAAATAACCTTTTAAATTGTACATACCACCCAGGGCTGACTCAAACTTTTTTCCAGCATGGCTGTTGACAGCAATTTTTTCTGTCAATTTTCATGGTAACTGTGACATCTGTCATTTCAATCATATGGCAATATATTTCTATTAGATTCATGTCATGAAGTTCAAATTTTCTGGATAGGTGAAGTTCAGATTTCTGGATGGATAGGTTGGAATTTTTGTCCATCCCATTTGCAAATTTCCGTCCCATAACAGAGGAATGGGTCCTGTAGACAACCCTGATATCAACTGTAAGTACTTTTTTAAAATCAAAACCTTAAGACCAGTGGTTAAATAGCAAATACAATTTGTCCTTTTACTACAATGACAGTAAAAAATGAAAGGAGATTTAGGATGTATAGCAACTCACCAATCATTGTATACATTTTTTTCTGAGCTCACCTGTGTGCAAATGACCTGATAAACTCAACATGGACAGGGCAATTTTGTCACATGATTAATGTGAGAATGTCAATAGGTATGAAGTAGGACATCACCTTGTAGCACAGAACATTTAGCAATTGCCAAATTGCTGTCTGTTTGATTGTGATTATGATGATGATGAGGTGCATGTTATTTTCTATACAGCATCTGTTTGTGGAAGCATTGAGTGTCACTGCAACTGTACGTTATGTAGAATGTAACAAGGATGGTGGGTTTTTCTCTTCTGGTCTCTCTCAGGACCTACATTCACTCTAACCTTGGAGCAAAGAGGTTCAATATCCATACATTTTTGCTGAATAATCACAGTGAAATCTCAAAAGTCATATATCAAAACGAGCCTGTCGAAACAACAAAATCATAACTGCCAAACTTCCTTTTTTGAGCCATCTGACAACACATTGTGATTAGTATATGCAGAACCAACACAAATTGACATGACCACACCAACTGCCATGAAGCTGCAGCAGCCCATCAAGAGATGTTACAACAGGCTATCAGCAGTCAGTCATCAGCAGACATTACAGATTGAAATCAGCGAAACTTGCACAACAATGGCTTCTTGCTGGTGAGAAGAAAACGGAACCATCATTTTGCCTGACCTTGAATGATGTAGATGTAGACTGTGGGATGAGCTCCGTCCACCTGGGTTTAGTAAGGAAGCTGGAGACCACAAGCACTGTCGGGATGCAGCAGCCTGAACCAATGCTTCAGATGATGAAGGATGCAGGAGGCCATACCTGTACATGTGCTACCTGCAGCTCAACGGATGTGGGTAAAACCTGTGGCCAACTGCTCAACAGCCAACTAATGACGACGATGAGGATGATGATGATGAAGATGATGATGAAGAAGATGATGATGATGATGATGTCTACTAGAGAATAGTGGTAATCCCAGCAACTCTGATGACCCCACTGAGAATCATCATAGCACACAGACACATACATCTACAGTTCATTTCAGGAAACACATTAAAGTAATGACTTCTTCATACTCAAATCCAAAACCTCAGCCAGGCTCTGAAATTCTAGCAACTCAAACTGGTTGTGAACCCAATTTCTGTCTCTGCATTTGATAAGATGATACTGGTACATTTAGCAAGAAATGTAAATTGTCACATTTTCATATACACTCTTTTGACAAAAAAGTATGAAGAGGTTACTACTTAATATATTCTGAGAAAGCTTGCACAAAGTGGCTCATGAAAGGAAGTCATATGGAATACAGTATGTGTTATCATCTAGGATGCATTTTCTGGGTTTACACACTAAGGATTTTTGTCTTAAGTTTGGCTCACATGTGTTCCTGATGGATGTTTACATTTTGATTCAAGCAGACACTTTGCAACATGCAGTATTGCATGTGTACATTGAATAAATCTCCAAAGCCATGCATGCAACAGTGCAGCAGTTTCAGAAAATGCATGTGGAACTTTCCAGTGTTTAAATAACACAAATTGTTCAAAGTTAACCTCTGTTAAAGAGGTAAAAATAAGGAATTATTACTGCTGCTGAAAAAAATCCATTATACTCCATTTGAACTGAAACTGATAGCTTTTTCCTGACTACTCATCAATACTTAACCAGTATGACACACGCAAAATATGCCTGTGATTTTGACCAACTTTCAAAGTTGCATTCAATTTAAGACAAGGTATGTAAACTCAGATTTCAGACTGCCAAATATTTTTCCCAGACTTGTAGAGATTTCACTGTGACAGTCATTTTGCTCCAAGTCCCAAAAGTGTGTCTTTGTGTCTATCGTTCCACCTGCCTTTGTTCATCCATTTTGTGTTAACTCTAAAGTCAAGAGGTAAAGAGCAGTTCCTCTTAAAAAATGGGGGAGGGTGATTTTATCAATTAAATGCAAGAATCTGGCATGGGCTGATCCAGTAGTTGATTGGTTTAACAAATCATGGAGGGAAATATCCAGTGTAGCATGGCAGCAGTTAAATTTGCTTTTTATTATGTTTTGTGCTACCTGGAGGTACATGGGATGTTCAAGAAGACAGTGACCTCTCCCAAAATCAAATGGGTATGATTCAAATTTAAGGGCATATTGTCCTTGCATGCAATGGCCTTTTTGAATACAGAAGTTTATTTGCAAGTTCGTGCCCGAGGGCTAATTGCAAGTACATGGTATAAACATAGTAGATATAAAGTGACAATGGACAGTCATGAACAATATTCTACTCTAATACTGAAATCAACCATGTTTTGATTTCTCGTATATTTTTTTGATAACTTTGAAATTCATAACTTTTACAAGAATGAGAAGTAAAGCTATTTTCTTTAACATGGGTCAATGGTTTTGTGAAACTTAAATCCATACTCATAGAAACTTAGATCAAGGTTACAAAATAAGTGTCCAGTGAGTGAATTTTCTTGGTGATTTCCAATGATTTAATACTCCCACCTTTCCTTTACATGTACAGTGCAGTGAACATTCTCTGCTTCCATTCACAGATGTCTCTTGATTTTTCCGTGCTGTTTAGCAACTTTGCCTAGCTCAGTTGCATGCATCTTCTGTTCCATGACTTTCTTTTTCTCTGTTACTTTTACTTTGAGATGTGTATCTATGTCCCAACTTTGTGAAACAAAGAGCAGACCTTATGGATTTTGCTGACGTTTTGTAACAATGAAGTATGCCTTTCTAACAACCATAACATCAATAGGTTGACAAATTGCAAGTACCGTCGCATTGGCTGCCAGTGGAGAGGACCGTTCCATGAGCACAAAGAACACGAACAGGACTGTTGCCATCCAAAAAAGAGTGGGGCAGACATAACGGAGGCCTTGGATGTAATAGACCTAAAGCACAAGGAGGAACTGGAATTGTTCAACCATATTTTCAACCTCCTCTCCTTTGAGAAGATTGGCTTCGCTGGTTAGAAACCTGATTGCTGAGCTTTCCACTTACTGAGTACCTTGTTTTTGTGTAGTTCTTTTCTAACGAAATGTCTGCAGTTGTCTTACTAAGGAGCCTACTGATATAAGTGAAACCCAACTATCCATTCATCCTCTGACACTTGTATATTTGGTTTGTTCAAAAGTATATTGACCTTGATAGTAAGTAGTCAAATGAGTGAGCATTCTTTGCTTAATTTTTCTTGCAGGAGTGTTCCAGAACTTTTTTCTCCATTTTGACGACTTGTCACCTCTCTGCGTGTGCCTGAGGTTTTGTAACCTGTAAAATGTTAGATGTTGTTGCTATATGCAGATGTCAGGTTCTACTGTCACATGCCCATCTTTACAATCAACTTCAGCTAAGATATTATGTATTACACCAGTCCCATCAGCTTCATACCTTAAGTGGAGTGGCTGAATATAGGACTTCCTGAATTTGTAATTCAGAAGAGCAAATGCAAGTAAACAATTCTCCAGTGTGAGGCTATTCTCTGGGCTTGTAAGTTTGTAGTCAGAAAAGGACTCAAAAGTAAATGATTTAACTCCAACGTCCTTCAAACAATGATTACTGGTCATTAAAATTCCTGTACTTAATTTGGTAGCCAATTCGTTCGATAATATTGCATGTACATTTAACATTTATCTACCAAGCCTTTCACACCAAATCTAAAAACAAACAAAAAATGGTTATTTTGAGTTTAAAACTCTGACATTATGGAGAAAAGTAGACATATAAAAAAATGATAATACCTGCATGCTACAGACACCATCTATGAAAATCTGTTACCTCATCTGGCCAAAAGTGCTCGTTGGCATTCAAAAGAGTAAACTTGTGGAAACATATAATCTGAATGATGACACTTTTACTTGAGTCCTGTATACAACTGTCCTAACTACATGTACTTATCTCAATCAAGGATGACAAGTCTTAGAAATAGTATAATTACTGGTAGTGCTTTATCATCCAGAAGTTGCTTTGTTTGGAAGAAGTAGATAGCAGTGATCTTACATCCATGATCATTGAAGGTACTGTAGATGCCTTGGAGAAGTCGCAAGAAAATAATTTTTTTCAGAGATCTTTCAAATTTCCATACCTCTCTGCCAGCAGGCTGTTGCAAGAACTGAGTTTTTGGCAAGACACAGAAACAGAATGTTGCATCCCTACACAAAAGTGGCCATTTTTTATGGATGGACAGCTAGAAAAGTATTGAAGCATTTATCTCATGACCTGAAAAAGGTGCAGTATCTGTCCGTGGTGCTGAATCATCTGTGCCTACTCATGTTGAACTGCAAACTCGCTTGGCTCAAGGTACATCAAAAGAGGAACACAATTTGACCTTTGGTGATGAACTTCCAAACTACTAACAACAACAGCAAACCCAGGATGGTGGTGCAAGGACCTGTCAGATGGCTGTGCACAGAAGAATACATTTTAGCATATTCCTAAGGAATCACATAATTCTCAAGGAGCCTATTATACACAGGCACAGCATCCTTTGAGTGGTAGCAGCTGAGGCCTTCATGCCAAGAGTCAGAGAACAATGTTCAACTCTGAAGGATCTGTTCCTTGGTGTGCTAGACAGTGGATGATGGGCTTGGCTGACATAGTTGCTGTGTTAACCGAGTATCCCGTATACTGGCAGGGCAGAGATGAAAGCATTTTGGAGACAGAAGATGGAAAACTGCTACTCTTTTCAAGTCAGCTGCTATGGCTTCCTCATATGATCTTTCCAGAAGTGATCTACAAGGGCTGAAGGACTTCAACAGGAGAAAGCCAGTGAACAATACGAGGCATCAGAGGCAGGATCGTCAAAACTCACTCAAGGTTTCCAGAAAGGCAAACAATCTGTGAAAGCTCTGATCAGCAGACAGTAATGTCTACCATCTTTAGAAAATATGATATGAGAGCCCAAAGTCATGTGGACATGCAGCAGGTTATCTGATAGTCCTGTAGTTGATGGTGCTGGACCATTCGACCAGGAACAGGCATGGACCTTAACTGTGAGAATCATCTTGAAAACAGCTACCAGTACTACCAGCCGACAGGGGACTGTGTATACCATCAAAGTCTTAGGACCCTTTGGAGCCAACAATGATGGAGTAAATGCTGCCTGCAGAATTTTCTTTAAACTGCCCACTCTGCCTGAGTACATCTGAGGTGGCTGACACTTGTGTCAGAGTCAGTGCTGACATCTGGAGAGAATAAAGGGTAAACAGGACACACAGGACATCAAGGAAAATTCCATCAAGACCTTGTTTGCTGTGAGACTTCACTGTTATAAAGGAGCTATTCTGGCAGTTATCATTGATGGCCTTGCAGTGACAGCATCTGACTCCGGCAGTGAGGGATGCTTTGTTCCATATAAACATCCACCCCAAGGATCTGGATTAGAAGCGGTGGCCCTGCTACACTAGAGAGGAAAAGACAAACCAACATCTGTTGATACATGCCCATTTTGTAGCCACATCTGTTCACCTGACTTTGGGCTGTACTTTCTTTTCTGATGCTACTGATAGCCTCATCATTTTGCAATGGATCATTCACATGAATCAGTAGCCATGTTGTAAGTGTATTAATTTTGCACATACATACATGTTTTACATCAGTTCACATACATGTTGTAAGATCATTGAAAACATTTTCTACATGCCACACAGTATACTTATGTATGAATTATATATAGTATACTTATGCATGAATTACAACATGTTTCGTCCCAAGATAGTATCTCATATGCTGTTATCGTAATAAACATGACACAAAAACCAAGCAAGGTATTGAGTCTTTTTTCACTTAAGAAAGTGAAGTATCTGTCCTACATCATTGTAATGAATATGTCACACAACGTTTACTTTGCAGCTGTGTTTTATATCAGCATTGAACAACTTTGTGTGAAAGGCCAGTTGCAAGCCAACGGAGGCCCAGAGAGGTGACTGGAAAACTGTACAAAAGTAAACTGTCTTGAACACTCTGACCCAACAAAGCCTTAACTTTGTGTGAAATGAGAGGGCATCTGTACGTGTGAGTATAAGGAGTGTGGTGAGAAGGTTGATTGATCCTAGGTTAAGCACTTATTCTGTTTGCGTGCTTGTGTGGAGTGGTAAACTGAGGATAATGTTGTCATGTGGACCGGGTGACGAAATTTTATTTGTATGTCAAAATCAATCATTTGCAAACGTTGCTGCACTGCTCAAGAATCACTTTTTGTAAAATTTTTGCAGCTGCAAATGCAAGTAGAAGCATTCAATATGTGCTTTTCAATGTGTTGCTACTACCAAGATTCACATGTGTCACTAGAGCAAAAACAGTCTCCAAATGCAGACTAGTGGAGCTAGCGGTCTGGACTTGGAGATAGTAGTATGATAATAGAATACTGAAACACAGGATATTTTCACTTTGCTTACTCTGGATCAGTATTTGCATATCAGTTAAAAGCTGCCACACTGTAGTATCTTGTTCTGATTATCAAATTTGTACTTTTATGTCCAGGACCTATTGCATGGGCTTATCTGTTTTTTCTAGGAGTAAAAGTAGCAAGTTTAAAATGTAAATAATGGCATATGACATTATACAAATTATTGAAAATCACTGTACAGTAAAAGGTAGTTGCAGTTATGGGAAAACAGTATTTTGCCTTGATTCCTAATTTCCTAATGGGCATTTTTGATAGAATGTTGCTATGAGTTTGAGGGCATGAATTTTAAAATTTATTATCAACAAATACCTGTCAACATACAATGAACATTGATGAAGGTTAGATATTCAGGAAAATCATATTTACAGACAAGTATTCAGTCTCTGGAAATGCATAAAATGAGATTCCTTCCAGAATTTTTTTTATCTCTGTAATGTCCTGCTGACGGTCAACTTTATTAGTACTGGAATATACACTTTTACTGTTTTCAGTAGCTGCTTTTGAATAAAAGCTGTCTTTAACATGAAAATGCACATACAAAACTCTTACATTTGGTGCCATTTGTATCAAGATCATGGTATGCTTTCATAAGAACTATTTGACATGACCAGGACCACATGTACAACATTATCCTTACTCATAAACTCTGATGATTCATCATGATGCACTCAAGGAACAAGCAATGGCTGGGTGTGGCTAGCTGACTATTTTGATACAAACTATGGCAAGAATCAGACTCTGTTAGCAATTACAAAATGGCTATAAAGCTGGCTTTGTTTTGGTTTATACTAAGTTTCAATGCAGTAAAATTAAAAGTTACTTTAAGTTCAAAATCACAACCATGACTATTTCTGTTTGAAGAATTGCATGAAAAGTCTTCAATTCTTTCTTTAATTTAAGAGGCTGAAAGATTGTGAAGGCAGAAAACCCCAAGGCTTGTGTACCTGCAGCTCTGCAAGTCTAAACTTATCTGAATCTTTCACGACCGTGATGAATATTTGAGAAACATTCCTTTGTCCATCTCACGGACCCTACAAAAAATTTTATTGGGAAAAAGAAAAGCGATTAAGCACACTAAACAATGAAGAATTGACATTGCATTGCTAGAAAATTGAATTTGAAATTTGCTCCAAACAGTGTCAGAAATGAACAGGGATTGCATCAAAGCACATTGGATGTACCATGGCAACAGTTTCTAATGAACCCCATCAAAAAAGTTTGTTAGTTGATTACTGGAAATTTGTATCTTCATGGTCAATATTTCGCAATTTGATCTCTACAACTCAATGCTGCAAAGATGTGAAAATCTGGACTCTAGAAGTAGCTAGCTTGAAACTATGGGCAATCAACTTGTTTCTGTAATAGCTTCATGGATGCCATTGCATGTTCCCTGCAGTGTTATGTAGCAGTTATATTTGAATGCTGTTAGAACATGTCCATGTATAACCATGACTCTTGCCTGATGCTGACACCAGTGTACTGTGGGTGTGTTACAGATATCCAGCTGCGCCCCTACCGTACGGATGAGTTCATCACACGTCTCTACTACGAGAGCCCGCGCTTCACGGTTCTCAACCAGACCTGGGTGGTGAAGGCGCGCATCAACAACAACGATCGCGAGCCCAACCTGACGGTGCATCGCCAGATCAGCTACCAGATCATCCTCAAGTCAAAGGTCAGTTCTCAACATACAGTAACAAGCTTTCATCACAAACTGCTTGGCATGTTTACTATCTGTAAATATGTGTTGTTTCTGTATTAATCATTGCAGCACTTTATGGGGGGAGATTGTCCTGAAATAGTAAGTTGCACTTCATCTGACCTGTTCACTGTTGCTGCATGTGATGTGAAAAACTGTTACTGTAACTTAAAATAAATCAGATGTCTTCCTTTACTGCTGAGAAACACAAGATCAGATAATATGATGAGCCATGTTAATTTGTTTGCCATGGTAATACAGAACACACTTCATGACTGTGAGCTGATTGCCCCCCACACACAGGTGAACACCAACATAGACATGAACTTCCTGGTGATGAAGGGACCATACGATGACGTGAAACTCGAGGCGGCAGTCAAGCGCTTCCAGTTCTCCTCGGACAGCCTGGAGACAGATTACTACGAGTTCCCCCTGGTCACCGCCGCCGAGTGTAACAAGCTGCTCGCTGCCAGGAACATCAACCTGCGGATATTCATGTTCCAGGCTCCGAAGTAGCCTGGCATCAACCCGTGGATACTCGTGTTCATTCTCAAGGTTCAGAAGTACTTGCAGTGCTCATGGTGGAACAGTCAGTTGCAGCTTTGTTATACTCCAATAAACATCGGAACAAATTTTGCTCATCTTGCCAACGTATAGACAGAGAATGGAGAGAGAACAATCCCTAAATAAACTAAACCACATCTCATGACTGTGAAGAAAGTAACATTACATGTACAAGAAGGATTCTGTAATTTCTGAGTCTACCAGCATCTGTGTCATCGATAGCATTTTGTCGTCTGCAAACCATCCAGAAAATATGATAATGCTCTCACTACGAAGCCAAGTAATGTAAAGTGATTTTAAGTTTCAACAACATAATATTGTAATATATATTTTAAACCATAATGAAATTTTAATACAGTGTGGTAAATTAACAATATGCTGATGTAAAGCCAGTTGAATGTGTGCAAGAATGTCAGAGAAATACTTTAACTGTAAACATGATAAAGAATGCAGTTTTGCCTAACAAACTGCAAATATCGTAATGTTAGTCTAAGATTTCTAGATATTTAACTGCTAGAAACAGCAGTCAGAAAGGGACTGTGATAAACATACATATTCTATCCTTAAAGACTCCTTTAATAACCCTGTAGCTACTGTCTCTGGATTAATCTTTAAAATTCAGATGTATACTATTAGGTACATGTACAAGTTTAAGCACAGAATGTTAGCAGGACAATATTCCCGTTTATCAGGCTCCAATTTTGTCTTCTGCATTCAAAAGCTTACTTTGAATTTCCAGATGTTTGAACTTCTCATGTAGCATGCATGTATGTACCACAGGAGGGTCTTTGCCAAATACCAGGCATTCAATATTTTTGCAGAAGGTATTGGTTGAATGGGTTCTACATGTATGGCAGATATGATGTTCGAATTACAGTGGACAAGGCACCACATGTGAAATTTCAAGATTAGTTGTCTAATAATTCCAGTGAGTCTTCCCAATGTGTATTTGGTCACACAATATTCATTTGTTAGGTTTGTTTGCAGTATCATCTTCTAGGTGTAGCATATTTGTGGTTCTGTTCTACTGTTTCCCGCATGCTTCTCACATGATACACGTTTAGTGCTAAAAGTGCCGTTTTGTTTGCAGTTGTACATGTGTTGTGTTTTTAAAGATAATATCCCAAATGTTTATGCTTGATTTATTTATGGAATGATTTACCAACATCATATTTATATCAAATAAACCTAATAATGGAAGTG
>NC_049984.1:13665735-13691276 GCF_000003815.2 Branchiostoma floridae
TCACACACTCACTCACACACACACGCAGACACACACACACACACACTCACACACACACACACACACACACACACACTCACACACACACACACACACACACTCACACACACACACACACACACACACACACACACTCACACACACACACACACACACACACACACACACTCACACTCACACACACACACACACACACACACACACACACACACACACACACACACACACACACACACACACACACATACAGCTACAAGCCAGCATCCATACACTGGTACAGTGCAGGTCAGAAGTGCTGAATGCTTGGTACAGAATTTCAGAGGAATCAGTCATTCAGAAGCTCAAAACAAAATTGCCATGAATAAATCAATCAATTTATGAATTAAGCACCAGGGGAGGTTACATGTATATTGGGCCTTTAAATTCATTGTTTTGACAGTATTTTCAACATAAGTCTATGATTTTTGAAAAGTAACAATCACAAGGAAATAACACAGCAAGATATATTGGGGATAAATGGATTTATTGGAATGTTATATATTGAAACCCTTCTCCATTCTTTGAAGACTAAAAAATCTACATACAGTAGTGCATAGAGTATAGTGTAGTAGTGCTAAGCAGCTCCTTTTGCTGTTCTTATATAGACGATCTAAAAGACTATGAATAATATATTGTACGGCTCACTAGCCAGAAATAATGTCATCAAGAAGCTTTTGGTTCACTCAAAATACAGTTTTTAAATAGTACATTTTTGATCTCTTAAGTGGTTTTTACAGCGTATTCAATTTCAATATGTTGAAATGAGAAGTTTTATCTAACCTTTGACATCATAACTTGGCTTCAGTGGTAATACATCATGCATTTCATTATTCAATCCTTAGTATGCCCTTAAGTCAAGGCCAGTTATAACTTGGTATTAAGATCAGATTTTGACATAACATATCAGTTTACATCACGACAAACCAAATTTCATCTTCTCTTCTAACAATACAGAAAACTTCAGAACAGCTCTTCATTGGAATTCTTCCATTTTCTAAATTCTAGGGGGAACAGTGATGACATTTCAATCATCATGTTGACTCCCACCATCTTGAAATATTCTCTGGGCTTCCCAACCTTTCTAAATGCAATAGTCTATAAGACTAAAGGTTTTTAGAGTCCCACACAAATATAGAAATGTGACTGCTAATCTAGCAAAATTCATTGAGGCACGACATCCCGTGACATTGATAGTTCTTATCCGCGCTCTTTGGAGCAGTTTGACAACAGTTCTGGAATGTTTAATCACACAGAAGTAAACTGGATTTTGTGTGACATTTTTAAGTGCACAATTTATTTGTATCTTGTATCTTGCTCTGTAAACTTCATTTTCTTAAAAATTTGTTTTCAGTCATCCTCCATATATTCTTGTTAATCGTTTCCTTAGTGCAAATTCATGTGATGTAATAACTTGTATGTGTAAAAGAATCTTAAGTACAAATTGTCTGCTCTCACTGACACTTTCAAATAATTTGGTGCCAACTTTCCTCACAACCTCATGTTCGGTAGTTAGTGGTCAATCCTGCACTCACACAGATACTCTGCAGATATATAAAGGTACAGAAAATAATGTTCCTTAACAAAGGAGTTAGTATCTTCAGTGTTGCTGATCTGTTCAGTTTTTGGGAGTGAAAACCAGTCTTTTAGTGAGCATCGACAGGAAGCAGGGCATCTGTTTCATGCCGAGTGACCTCTGGTCCGTGGTGCGCTCCACCTCTCGGCACGACACCATGCGGTTGACCAGTGCCAGGATCTGGTGGACCTCCATGTTGGTCCCGTGCTGCTTCAGCGCTGCACACAGGTCCTGGACATACCAGGAACCGTTCACGGTGTCGCGGTGGGAGTAAAACCCTGAGAGATGGACAGGTTCAAGTATGAGGTTAAAGAGCCGATGCTGGATGGTGTGGAGCCCCTATGACTGCTGAGGTCATGGGCCATGAGTGAGTGAGTGAGTGAGCCCAAGCAGAAAACAGCTTCAACATTCAATGTTTCATGTTCAATGAATAAGACTATAGCTCACTAATTCTATATGAAAAAGATGATACAGGAGAAGTCAAGGTTATAGTAAATGTTTATGAATGATGACAATAAATCATATATATAGCTTTTTAGGGTGGTTTTGTAAAGTTCAACTAATTACACCTTGCCAACAAATGAGTTATAAGGAAAATTCCTGATCAAGGTCACCTTCAGACACTGAGTAGGCCATGAGGAAGTCAGCTCCCGCCGGCAGGGTGGGTCTCACACCAGCGTCCACCACGTCCATGGGTTCCGCCTCCCCGCTTCCCTCCAGACCATCCGGCTCATCTAACGGCTCTACAGGAATCTCATGCTTGGCTCCCCGACATGCCTATTAGTAAACAAATCTTTACCTTCAGAAACCAAAAACACTTCAGAATCTATGTGATGCACGCTAATATCATTCCTACATATAGCTGCGGTGTTTTCTCACTTAAGTTTCATTTAAGCAATGAGGATCTAGGAGGAGAGGCATTGTTAAGTTAAAGTTTTTGTATGTTGAAGGACTGGGTAAATCATGCTTCCAAGTTAGCTTTTTTGAGCTCACTTTTTTGTTCTACCACTTGTACCAGTGTAGCAAAGAATTCTATGCGCTATACTTTTAATATAATGCTACCCACACAACACCAATCAGAATCACTTTGTTATCCATGTGCTGACCTGAATGAAGAAGAGTTTAGGTTTCCCCTTGAGTGATGTGCACCTGTCAGCTCGGAACATGTCCGTCAGCTCCTTGATCGGCACTGTGCCGTTGTACCCGTAGATCATGCCATCCTCCCCGTGACTCAGAAACACACACACAAAACAGTCCGACTGGCTGTGGTCGTACTTCAGGGCGGCTGAGAGTTGGTGGAAAAAATACATCTATATAAGCAGTGGGTTATACTGTCGCCTTGCAATTATATACAGGTAGATGAGATCATAAAAAAAGTCCTCTTACCAAAGAAAAGAAATTGCCTCTATCGATGCTTGTGTCAACAAGACTTATGTTACTTGGAGACTAAAATATCCCAGGAAGTTTGGACAAGCTTTCACTTGGATTTTTACCACACTACGTTTTTTTGTCATTCCAGCATAACACCCTGAAAGAAAACAAAAGACACTTCTTCAAAATACCTGAGTGGAGGATCTGTCTGATTTCAGTGATCTCCTTGTCCTTCAGAACCTCCACAGAGAAGCCCAGACCCTCGAACAGGGCCTTCAGATTCCCAGCGTCCACGTGGGAGCCACGGCGCCGGTTCATCTTGGTCGTCCAGTGGAACTCTTCATTATCAAACACCAGGCACAGCCCCCTCTGGGGATGGTTCATTTTATAACTGGGGAGATCCTGCACAAGTTCTGCCTGGGGCGGGGCTCTGTGCAGGCAGCAAAACATGGATTATGAAGGAATCCTGACTAACGAAGCAGATCACAATAAAGACCTGTTTATAAACCTGTTGTGTTACTGAATTGTTAAGTCTAGCATACAGGTTTGGCTTCTTCTTGCATGTTGGTAATGATATAAATGTACAATAGTACTCTGGTTTATAGTTGGTCACTATAGATTTTCAGCACTACTCAAATTTCTTAAGTGAGGGAGTGTCCTTTCTATATAACTACATTTCTATCATCAACATACATAACGGGCGTTATAGTACAACCTAACATGATGTGCATTTAATCTTTAACTTTTTAAGCATATTTGAGGTTCAAAATTACATGTGTACTGGCACTGTAGCAGTTCATATGTGCAGTCATTACTAGAGATGTGTCAGGTTCAAAGTGATGAGCCTACACTTACCTTCTCACTGCTATACTGTAGATTGGTGCATCCGGTTCATCTTGGCCCTCTTGGGACGAGTCAGTCACAACTGTGAAGACAAAACATCATGTTATCAAGAATTAAGCATCATTGATTTTACAACAGTAACAGTTATGTCAGTTGTACACTACAACATTCTTTCTTTGAAATGAAATGAGTGATCATAACTACATTGATTTGTCTAGCCTGCAAGATTGTACCCAGGTATTTTGTATCTGCATACCAGAGTATTTTGTATCTGCATACCTGTACAAACCTAGCCCACTTACCCTTTTCTGCATGTCCTGGCCCCCAACACACCTCCTTAGGTGGGATCCCCCCGGGCCCCACCACAGGTGCCTCCACCCTCCTCTGTTCCTCCAGCTGCACAGTCGGCCCCCTCAGCATCCCCTCCACAGCTGCAGCTAGAGCAGAGTTCCCGTCACCGGTGGGGACACAGTCGGGGCCGACCCTGGGGGCCTCCTGTCTCCTCTCTCTGTCCATCCTTATCACGGGCCCCCTCAGCATCCCTTCTACTGCACCTGCCAGGGCAGAGTCTCCATCCCCTGTACCAACATTCCACAGTGAAACATTTCTGGTAGCAGCTTTGTCAATTTTCTAATCACAACTGTCCTTTGTGTGAATCTGTCCCAACTCTTAGTCACAGCACAGATCCAAATTCCAAGTTTTCAAGTTAAACATTGTCATCATCACATGTCAATTTGTGGATCTTTTATCAATATGCCATAATTTGTAGGTGGAGTATTTGATTATAGAAAAAAATCAGAGGAATGGAATAGAAGCTGCTGGTAAGTATATTCAATAGACACGAGAGTGAGTTACAGACCATTGCTTGCAGGCATACTCTACCTATGATCTCCAAGCAGATCCTACGGTAGCAAAAGATAGTGTCAAAAGCTGGTAAAGGAGTCTAGCTGGCCTAGGAGTGTGCATGTGCTATTTCGATACAATCTTATGCTACCTTAGGATCTGCTTGGAGATTACTCTACAAAGTCTACATATGCCATACTTGTAAGCAGGGTTCATTTTGAACATAGCAGACTTGTGAATATTTACAAACCTTTATGTCTTTTATTAACAGGTTCTTCTTCAGACATTCCTGAGATAGTTCTGAGTCAGGAGCTCCACCTGAGGAAAGTGATGAAACTGAAAGTGAAAATTGGCAATCTTCATACAAGATGTGCATAAAGGAAAAAATACAACATGTAACGTTAACGAGACATGTTGCAAATAACGTTATATCAAAGTTGCTATCGGTATTTCAGAGTGCACAACCTCCTTGTTAAAAGTACTGAGGATTGCATTTACACTGACCTAACACTGATATGATGATGATGGCCTAACACTGGTCCCATACACACTGGACAAGCTCTTGCGTTATCCACGATTGCTGGGCTACGATTCGGTTCAGTAAACCCTCGCCGGGTTGTTCTCTGTTACTTGAAGATCAAGTAAAAACTAACATCGCTAAAATCAAGTGAAACCTACGTACTATGAGTATACCAAGCTGTTCTTCCACTGCCTGCAACGCGTTGCCCTCTCGAAACCGGAAGTAAATTGTCACAAACAAGAACGAACGGCAAACACCATTGGCTTCACGGTACAAAAGCGACCTCTTATGATTAATTTATTAACAGCAACAAAGCCTTTGCATTATCATTAGACTTAGCCTGACGGTTTGTACCAGTACTGCACGTAGGGAGTCATGCCTTCGCCAAGAAGCAAGCCTTGGCCAAGAAGGTTATGTATTTGGTAGAAGTTGTATGTGATTTTTGAGTGTTAGATAGCTCTTGAGGCAGAGAGTAGGTGGTGTAGCCTTTTTTTAAACCGTAGGAGCCGGTTTTCGTTTCAGACTTTCAAAGAGAATAACCCATTAAAGTAAGAGTTGATGGATCGTAATAATTTTTGATAACGTTACGTTTAACTGAGATTTGGCGGAGGAAACAGGTGGTTCGACTCTAGTCTTCTCTTTGCATACTAGTACAACTAAGACACTCCAACAGATACCAACGTCAAGTCGAAAATAAAGAAAATATCATTTCACGGTTAGTTTCCAGAGGTAGACTTTAAGGATCCTATAAGCAGATGTTGGGATAGAAAGTCGTCAGCCATGTCTAGCCAATCAATAAAAAATGGGACCAAGTTTCCTTCCATGTAAGTTACTTGTAGAACAAATGCCTCCAGTTTTTCCTCATACCAAGTGACTAAGACATGTAATGGTTCTCGCGAAGGTCAGTTATGACATGTAACGTTAGCAAAATCGGTGGAATTTACTGTAACGTTAACGGTTAATTTCATTTGGATTGGATTAACGTTAGATCTTAAGTCGCTTTTTATCCATTATCTACCGTTCACTCAGTTGGGTCCTCAAACTAACTTGATATCCAGCCGTATAGCTCCCGAGTCTCCTTTGACCTCTCCGTTTTTGTAGAGAGGACAGAAGAGACTCGGGAGCTATAATACGGCCGGATATCAGGCTACCCTCGAACAGCTACAGCTGCAATAACACCCATCGGAGATAGATGGCGCTTTTGATCCATGGTGTCCTCCTTTGATCTTTGCTGTTCGTCTGTCTTGAAAAGTACACGAACCCGTATATAAATTGAACTAATCTGGTAGGCGCTGGTCTCCTATATGGAAATATTCAAGCTAACCGGCGTTGCAGCTATTATTTTAAAATGTAAATGGTGTTCTGGTTCCAGCTTTTCTCTATTCAAATTTGACATATGTTCTTAAGGTTTTGGATGCAAGGTCTGCTAACCTCCTTACACTAGACTTGACCACACCAATGCTATCTGAAAAGTTGTAAAATTTGGCCAAAGAGGGACAATGAGGACACCATAGGTTGACTTTGCCCAAAATCTAAGGGAGCAATTTCCACTCGTGGACGTCAACTTTTTAGGAAATGTTTTTCTGTGACACTGATTTTAACTATTTGGCTCAACGAGCCACTCATTCTATAACGTTACATTGTCCTTCAACATTTTGTTAACTCAATAACTGGACGTTTCAGAAGTGTTTGAACCTATTTCCAAACAGCAACATACTGATTCGGCCATCCGAGGTACATCATACCCATAAATCTGACACGTCTGTGTAGATCTATAGGTACTTAAACTATCTCCCTCCCCTAAGTTGAGGCTTGATCTTCTGCCTCCAAGTTTGAGTCTACACACTTGCTTCCCTTCCCTTACAGACTTGAAAATAATTAGACATTCAATCACACAAGAAAGTAATTTGTCCTTCACAAAGAATGTTTATTAGATACCTTTGACACATACAAAGTTTGTTGCCAACAAAATACGTATCCCGTACAGTCAGCACTTAACACTACCTACAAGTGTGTAGTATCTACAGTAAACATGGTTCCTTACACGTGATGACATGATACTTAACATTGTCCTCACATTTTCAATATAATGAAAGATATTCTCTTTCTTTCCTCCCTGGAAATAGAACTTCCTATGTCGAAGACAGTTGCTCCAGCTGCCAACATAGTGGATTCTGTGCTTTGCTGAATATTGTTCCCTGACTGACATGACAGTAGTGTGAAAAACATACAAGATTGGGGGTAACGTTACATGATTGACAGTGGTGCAAACCACACATGGATCACTGCTAATACTGGCTTGTATGTACGTTCCTATTTGCACCAGTCACATATCTTGTAACAGTTTCCACTTTCAATATTTCAAGTGAGAAATTTCGACACCTTTGACTCACAAAGTCACTATACCTGTACAATTCCTTTGTTTGGCTGTTAGAACCCATAATTCATAATGCTGCATCAGCAAAATCAATATTTCTTTAAACAGACATCTTTCAGCGGACAAAAAAAGAGAAACTTATGCAAGAGAAAAATAGGTTCTGGGGCAATTCATGGTTGTAGTGGTTGTTGACTTGACATACAAACTTCCTGTCAAGTTTTTGAACAAAATAGAAAAATAGGCCATGAACGATACGGTCATTGGCTAAAGAATATGTGACATTGGCAGTGTGTACGGAATAGCAACGCTGTGAGACTGTCTCTTCCTTGGACCATGAGGAAAACAGATGAAAAAGTGACAATTTTGGCAACTTCTGTTTGGTCCATATTAATAGAAATATAAGAAAATGTCTTATAACATCTGAGATTCAGATTCTTCATACATGTATAGGAGTATGTGGCAATAAACATATAGAATATAAGACGAATCTTACCTTGACCATCACACTTATGTAAGTTTACCTCCCACATGAACTAGTGGTAAGTTTGCCAATCAGATGGGCACTGTTTCCTACATCTATATCTTACTGGCTGGAACTTTAATATTTACCATAAATATTTCTTCCATCTGCATATCACATATTGTCTGCAGCCTTCGTCCAACCCTGTAACATTGTGCCCTGGAATTGGTATTCCTATCTTTTTTTTTACATCACTGCATCAGTGAAAAAACATAAGCAGGTCAAATACAATGAGAATCATGAGAGAGGTTCAACACAACAAAAAGAAAAATACAATGTACAATAGTTGATAGCAGTGTTTTCTTCACCTACGAGGTACTTAAATAACTAAGTTAATGGGGGTAACAACAATCATCATACGTACAAGTTGTATATACACATTGGTACTGTATATATTAATCTCAAAACTATAGATTTTTAAATTTACAGGAAGTGTGGTAATAATTTTGATAAACATGGCATATATATCAGTCAGGCCTTGAATAAATAGGACTGACAACTTATGGGGAGGGGATGAACATCTTGATTAAGAGAATCCAACTTGCAAAAATGCCCCTAATTTCACTTCCCTGATTGTGTTTTGGCATCAGAGTGTATATAGATATACATATATACTTGCCACTGTCTTTCACAAAACTGCTTTTGTGAACAACACATATCAGGCTTCCTCTCAAAAGTTTCAAAACTACCAATAAATATGACCTTGCGGAGTTTCTAAAAATGTTACTATGCACGACTTTGTTTTATAAACTGGCCATGATACATACATGTCGACATGGATTGAAAGATATTGTAGTAAACAAATATCTGTCAACTTGTGAGGAATAACGTTTATGTACATGCAGTCTGGCAAAATACAACAAAAGTGGCAAAGAATAATAAATAGAAAAATAGATTTCATTATGTGAAGGCAGTGGTACTTTTTCTTATCCTCTATTTGAACTTATAATTCTACTTAGTTTGAGTGGCTACTAATTTGCCTATTATGCAGGCACCTGAAAATCAATGCCTTTGGTCACCCGAGGGTGCCTTCATTCAGGCACATCAAGAAATGCATTGGACACCATTACCCAAATGCATGGTACCACTATTCTGAGAAGTCTAAAAATTTATGTACAAACAAGTCTAGAATACCTTAGCCACCCTACACCCTTCACATGCCACCACTTTGTACATGGTCTATATATGGCTGCCACTCCAAGACCCTACTGCACCCTCTCTCCATTTCTCTGGTCAAATCAGTTACAATTCTCTACAGTATTCCTCCTTTGGAGAAAACTGGGTGCCAAATGTTTCTTCTTCTCCTTCTTTTAAATAGGTGACCTGATTTAAAGATAAGAATTGGAGAGAGTGCAGTTCTGTCTATGCATGAACCACAACTGACCAGATACACTGGTCTGCTGTTATTCCTCTGAACTTGTGCACAAATCACTGCCCTCCCCTCGAGGGGGACCATGCCGGGGGAGAACAGTGACAGGTGCAGCCCTGCAGGAGCGGAGAGTCGCTATGCCTCATGATAGTGGTGGTAGTGATGGTGGTGATGGTGCTCGTGGTGGTGGTGGTGTTCGTGGCGTTGAACGTGCCCCGACGCCGGGCGTTCTCCCGTCTGTTCCACAAACTCCACCTCCTGTACAGCCTTGAACTCCTCCTTGTGTCTGTGGTGCCGCCTGTGTCCGTGCAAGCCCGGCGGGCTCACCAACGCGGCCGCGTAGCCCGTCGGCCTGCCTTTTGTTCGTGAGGGATTCAAAGATGGCTGAACCGGGCAAATCTGTCCCTTTCTTCCCATGTCCTGATACATTCGTGCCCTTTGTTGGATCTCAATAATCCGTGCAACAGTACTTTCATTCAGTTTTGGAATCCCATGTGTTTCTTTTATTCTTTGCGTGTGGTGCATTTCTGTCGTTCGGGAATAGCTGTGTGGCACGTCCTTAGTTGATCGCGTCTTGTGCACGTGCAGTTCGTGCTTGGCCAATCCTTGCAGTTCTTGAGAGTCGTGTGACCTTGACCTGTGGTGGCCCTCATGGCCTCTCGACCTTGACCGAGAGTGGTTGTTTTCCTGGGAATTTGAGGATGTATACATCCCTGGAGCAAAGAAAAACACACTCAATTCAATCTGTTACCTGCATGTTCATGGGAATCTGTACAGTAATCAGAGCTTACAGGTAACAAAGCAAATAACCAAAACACAACATATTAGCAACAAATTCTACCTCCCATTGAAAAAATTAACCTATAACTTCCATCTGATTCCTTACAGGATAATAACCCATAATGAAAAGATAGCATCAAAGGAAATTGAGTTGGATCGAACATTTAAAATTCAATTCCTTCAAGTTTGCAAGACAATCAGAGGGTGAGAATAATTCCAGCCTGAGTTTGCGGGAAAAGTCCGTCGTAGCAACCCAACCTACCCGTGATGGGAGCGTTATTGAGGTTCTCCACGCCGGCCAGGTCCAGGTAGTGGCTGCGGCGGTCGGGGTTCTCGTGCACGTTGGAGCGGTTGTTGCTGCTGCTGCCGCGGTGGTGGTGGTGATGGCTGTGGCGATGTCTTCTCACCTCGTCTGCAGAGTGGTGGTGGTGGTTGTGACTGTCGCTGTGGTGTCTCCTACGGAACACAACCATGCACTGATGCATTAGCCAGGGGATATGGGAAGCAGTTAAAACTATTTCTACACAAAGAACCTTGGCCAAAGTTAATGAATTTTTCAATGAATGTGCTAATATATTTACCTAAGCATGGTTTAGAACTTCATGAAAAGCAATTTATGAGTTCCATACAAGAACGAAACCAAAACATCAAACTGCTAATCACTGTATCTTGAGTGCTCTATCTAGCAGGCAAACTGACAGAAGAACAAGTGAGTTAAATCTATAGACAGTCTATACCTGCAAGGTTTTAGACTTCACAACACCAATACTTAATAACAAACATGTGAATGTAGACTGACCTTAGCTGTGCTATTCTGTGCTGCTGCTGTTGCTGTTGTTTCTCTATGGATTTCTGCACAAACTCATGCAGGTTTAGCTTCCTCATCTGCTCGTTAGCACTGCAAGACTTTTTACGAGTCGGCGTCTCACACCCTTCCGACATTCCCTCGTTCCCGCTATCTCCGTCGTCATCCTTCGCTTCCTCCTGCTCCATCTCTGTCTCCACCCGTTTCTCAGGAGCCTTGCCGTTCTTGGGAGGCGACACCGTGAGGCGCAGTTTTAATGTCTTATTCTTGTTGCCCTTGCTGCTGCTCTTGCTGGGCAGGTGTACCGAGTTCCCCACCATCTCGTAGATGGAGTGTAGGAGGGTAGCAAAATCCTGGGACAGAAACAGAGACACCTGTCAGCTAAACATGGAATTGCAGCAATAAATCTTGAAGCATTAAACTTTTGAGAGAATCTGAAGGGCCAAACTCTCTACACCACACATTCGTTGCACCACAGTTCCAACTGATATTGCTACCAACACCTGCCTTCATAACAAATATTTCATACCATCCCTTCAGAGAAAGAGTGCTACGAAACCATTGGACTCACCTCTTGAGTAACCTTGCCTTTGCCATCGAAGTCATACAAGGTGAATGTCCACTCCTGCTTGTCACTTCCTTCCACCGACACCCCACATTCAAACTCCTGCACAAAGAATACAATAACTAGGTTAGGAAAAGGTATAAATAACAAATTATCTGACTATTGCACTTTCATTTCAACCACTGTGGACTTTTTAAAAGGGGCTACGCTGTTACATCTTGTTTTGGTAAGAGCTGCATGTAACGTCAACCCACCACATTACACCACGAAACTTTTGGAAACCATTTTAACTTTCAGCTTTCTGGAGTGGAATAGCCCCAGTGCAAATGACCAGAGCCATGATAAGAACAACATCTAATCCAGACGTACCTCCACATGCAGGCCAGGCTTTTCACCTTCTTCCACCGGAGATTTGCTGTCTCCATCGTTTGGCCCTACAACATAAAATGGCGTCCGTCTTCCAGGGTCTGGTGTCTCAGGCGGAAGTTGCACTGAAGAATGAGGGAATGAATAACAGTCGTTATTATTGGTGTATTGGCCTTGTGCCCATTTCTTTAGTTTATGTCCTCATCAAAATGTTAACATGCCACTATAAAACTACAACTCATGTCAGTCTTATTTCCAAGAGACCTTACAAGAGAACCAACATGAACACTACCAGTTAACTTGAGTTCAAAATTTCAACCAGGTTACCTTTAGACTTAGTTATGGGCAGGCTGGTAGTAAAAACTAAAAGAAGCCAACAGCTAATGATAAGTGATCTATTAGGCTAGTTTTCATTGTCCTTGATCTGGCTATGTTGAGAAGAGCATTCTGAGAAAGTTAAGTTGTCCTCGCTGGGATGGTTAAGAAAACCCACAACAGTCATTCTGTAGGCTGGACCTGCTCAAACACACTCCTTGACAATGGGAACACACACAAATGTATCTAGGTACTTCAATTGCGCTAACAGAAGCCACAGTAATACAACAACCTTCCCCAAAAACAGTTCCTCCATTATGACATCAGCAATGAGACTGTTAAACTGGTGCCCAAGACCTCCACAACTCGTTGAGCCAGATTGTCTAGACTAGCAGGCTACTCCTGTAATTTGGGCCAGACAATTAGCGTGTTTGTGTTTCCAATGGCAGACTCTCCTTCATGTTTATGAAGTTGCCTGGTTTGTTTCCTTCAGGGCAGGAGCCAGCAGTATTTGTTTGTTTACCGAGTGTGTGTGGCTCAGTCCAGGGATTTTTCCTGAATGACAGAGACTTCATACAGCGCTAAATAAAGCCTGGCTTTGTGGTTAGTTGTGGCTGCCTGGTCAGGTGGCTTTGTTTTGGGAAGCTACAAAATTTCTCAAATGACCTGTCAATGTTTATTCCGTGAGGTTTACCCAACTGTTTCCTTTACCGGAAGAAGGCAGGTTACAAAGGCTTTTGCTAGCCTGGTCATAATGCACCATGGCTTTTTGTCAGTGATGTCACAAGACAATGGGCTGGGTACCATCCTTATTTTATATCATTAAAAAAAGTTAGTTTCCACTTGGTTTGAGAAGTAGGAGATGTTTACTTGTGGGAATCAGAGCATGTCATCTTGCTGTTATGGTGATTTACTCCTTATAACAACCAGGATTAGATTCTACCCTTGTCCTGACTGCCCCCCCACCCTCCCTCTTCAGTAAGTATCACAATCCTCAATCATTTAAAACAAAAATTTGCCAGTCAGTCCTTCAGTCCGCAATGTATTGAATACGGCAGGATGAATCACAAAAGTTCAAAAGAAGACTGGAATGTTGGATAGTTCATCCTTGGCAAAACAGTAAACTGCTTGTGATCTCTCTCGCTGTGCAGGCAAATCTCGACCTGAAACCTGATCAACTCGCCAATCTAAACTACCTGTTGTGCCCTAAACACCCTTACCCTGTGCAGGACCCTCTTTATGGGGCTACCGCACGACTCTCTTTACGGGGCTGAGACAGTCAGGCTGCGTGTAAGCCGGGGCCAGTTTTCTGGGCAAAGTCCCAATTCTACGGACTTTGGCTACACACGCCTTCTGTCCGACACAAGGCTGAGGCAAAGTCTGCCACAAACATTCAACAAACTCATGGTCTACAGGCCTACAGGGCCAGATCATGTTTCCTTCCAAGATGCATGGGAGACCCCAGTCTTGCCATGGTCCTGACCACTTAGGGAGAAATCCAGCCCAGAGAAAACAGCTCTGATCACTTTGTTTCCAATCTAATTATGCAAGAACCCAGGTATTATTTTCAACTCACAGCAAAAGACATGAAAATTAGCCATCCACTGTTATGGGAGCTGATCCCTATTAGGCTAGTTTTCCTTGTCGTTATTTGTACACCTGGCCAGTTACCACGACAACCATAGTTAGTCCACCACCCCTGCAGCTTCTGTTCATTCATGACCACCCCTATACGGGAGGGGTGGCGGGGAAGAAAACGGCTACTTTTCAACAATATGAACCAATAGCATATGTTTACAAACACATAACAAAAAACGCCAGGGCAGGTAACAGAAATGTTTCAATTGAGGTCAAAATTCCAAGTGGAGTAAATCCAAACCATACATGTGTGGTGAGAAGAAGGGAGGGTAGTACTCTGTAGGGTGGTGGCATTTTTTAAATCTACTTTTGTTTAAATCAAGAGGTTATCCTACATTGTTCTGCTTTCTGCATTTTTTAAACTATAGGCAATAGACCAATGTTTTGGTGTTTGGTGGCCCGTTAAAGACACATTCAAACTCAAGGGAAACTTCCCCAAAGTAAGACTTAATTAGTCCCATTAGGGACCAAAGGGTTGAACCTTGTATTGAACAGCTTCACTTAGAACCTATGTAACAAAGCCACTCTTTCTTGAAGTAAATTATGATCAAACAAGCACAAGCCAGGCCAAGACCTATAGGGCATCCCTAACCCTGGCCCCCTGATTACTTTCTCCAGGGTGGAATTTCAAAAGTTTATGTCCTACATAACGGGCCGGAACAACATTGGCTGAAAATGCCTGGATCAAAAGGCCCCTTCTGTAACCTGATGTCAGTGTGGGCTCCGCTACATATTGCTGCTATAGTGCACAGCCCTACTCTGTTTGTGACCTGTTTACAGTTCAAAACCATCCTGCAAGAAATCCCTTTGAGCTGCTTGTGTCTCTCAAACAGAGCGGGAGCCACACGCAAGGCTCACATACATACACACCATGACGTCACCAAACCATCCCTTCACTTCTTTCACAGAAAACTACTGACGGAACCCGACTACAATACACTCAGAATATATCCCAAACATTTTCTATTACAATGTTGTGTTTGTTGCTAAACACAAGTTGATCACAACACCACGCCACGAGATGGGCACAGGAAATCTGGTGGACCATGGCCAGTCTGCACCCCTTCCCTCCCCACAACTATAACAGACTGGTTACCATCAGGATCAAAGCATACCTTCTAGCGGGAAGCAGTCATCTGCCATGCCCACTGGCACAGGCTTGCAGCCACCTGCTTTTTCCATCTCCTGGGCTGGCGGCTCCTGGGGGGAGAGACAGACAGGGTTAGACCAGGATTAACAGGCACAACATCCAACAGGAGAAATTTACAACTACAGCTAGCTGTACAGGCACCACACAAGTTTGCTGATGGTCACATAAATCATGCACTTGTAAACAAATACAGCAACCAAGACATTCAGATTGGATTTCATACAAGAGATAGATGTTGTAGGAAAGCTAAGTTTTACTCATTTTAACTCAATACAACTGCCAATTTTCTACAGTGCTTAATCAAATATCAACCTAATGATATAACAAATATGGCTGTAAGATTCCATACACAAAAAAACGAGAGTAAATGAAGTTAAAAACAGGACACTGTAAGTTAGAAGGACATTGGGACTTAGGGCTAGACAGAGCAAGTTTGAAAGCTTCAGGAGGGAACCCTGTGCCGAGACAGTGTTATCATATCTAGCACCATCAAGGTCTTGAGCTCCTGGTAGGAGTTCACATAAATCTTGTGCCAGTGAACAGGATGATGGGTTGACTTGCAGACTAGAACTGAATCCATGTGCTCATTCTAGATATATGAGATGGCTACTTGTTAAACAAGTAGAGCATGAGAAACTGTTGCACAAATTAGTCCTGCCATTGGAATCTACATATGAAAATGCACACAAGTCAATACCCTAGTGAGTCCGATATTTTTGCTGTGGAAAGCCAGTGTTTTGCAGAGCTCCTGGGACCTATCTGTAAGGTTCATTAACCCCTTAGGTCAAGTTCAGGGTAACGTTGGGTGGGGAAGACCCCGAGTCATAACTGGACCCAGATGAGAACAGGTACGTTTCACTTCCTGGCACGCTAACTTGTCAGGAAAAATTACCTCTGATGCAAGGAAGAGGGGAACCCATTTCTGTTTATGGAGAGCAGCAATTCCACGTTTTGGTCAAACTTGGGCACTTAAAAGACGTCTCAAGGAAGAAATTTTGAGTTGGCTTGTGTCCTCACAGTGTAGCGTGTATAAGGCACGATCTACACACAGTTTTTCCCGATATCGGCGAGCCTACAACCATTCGCCGACAGCTTTTTTTCATCGTCTAGATGGAACTGCTATATCGCCATTACGATATCGGGAAAATTTCTCCCGAAAGGTCCGGACCATTCGTACGAAAGCTTAGCAGGGGTCCCCGATAGCTTAGCAGGGGTCCCCGACAGCTTCCGCGCGTGTGTAGATGTGTCCCGACTTCGGGAAGGCTCATTAGCATACAACGCGGGCTCATTAGGCTATATAGCTGTTTATGACTGCAAGCGCCACGGGTGTCCCGCGGCCAGCGTTCCAGATCCCTCCCGACACATCCACCGATATCGGTAAAAACTGTGTATAGATTGGGCCTTAGGGAGTGGCTTTTAGGTAATGTCCATAAAACCTTCAAAAGCAAGCAGAGTTGGGTTACAAAGAGCTTCTTGCTAATTGCATTCCTTCCAGAGAAGAGCTGGGTTGAAAAAAGGCTTCATCACTCTACACAAGGATAATATGACTGTGTAGTTGTGTGGATGGTTGTAAGCGTGTGTCCTCTCACTTTTACAGGTTATTCAGGATGGGGACTGCAGTGGAGGGTACACTTAACTTCACAACTTTTACTATTACTATTACCAGAAATGGTTGAAATCCACTCCTGAGATGTGTCCTATTCTTTATCCTATTTCAGGGAGAGAGTTAGGGCTGCAACAATCCTGTTCAAGCTGTTTAATTGAGAATATCAACATACATATTGTAGGACATTATGGCTAATGTGGAAGTCAAAATGAACAGGCTAATTTCTGTAACATCTGTTTATGACCTTGAGAATGAAAAGGCAGCCTCACAAGACAGGAAATCAAGAAGGCTTTCCTCCAGAGTAAAGTGTTTGCAGCACCTGGACTGAAGATTGCCCCAGGCATCCTTCAGACAAATAACCGCTTTATTAGTCCTAACTTTCTGGTAAGTAAATCTGAAAGGATTAACACCAAAGCCCTTTCCAAGGACGTGCCATCTTTGATCTCCATGTTAATTTCAAGGCAGCCATGGAGGCTGGAAATAATTTCTGTTCCCCATGCTGACATATAACTACTCTGCCTACAGGCATTTGTCAGGTATTCATGGGAGGGTGGCGCTCCGACGGTGCTCTCGCAAAGACATAGGGACTGTGGATTATGACACTTTTGCATCTTTTTTTGGGGGGGGGGGGGGGCGGTCGGAGAAAACTACACCTGGAGAAGGTACTTCCTTACATAATTTACAAATTCAAATATTGATTGGGGATATTGCATAGGAGAAGAAATAGCTACTTCCAAGCAAAGATGGTGGGTTCTTTACTGACTTAAAAATAATATAATTGGAGACAGGCACAGCATATCAAGGATACATTCAAAACATACAGCACAGTATGATGTCTGCTGACTCATAGTATGATACTGTACTTGGAGGGAAAAACAAGTCTTCTTCAAACGAAGGAGGAGTATCAGAATCTCTAACAGGTGACTCATTTCCATGTTGGCCAGGTCCAAGAAGACAGCGAATTCCACTGTGAGGTGAGGTGAGACATGCGACTTCAAAAGCAAGGAAATGAAAACCAGACCCACTTTGGTGATTCATTTCTGCTCCTTTAAACATTAAAAACTATGTACTTTTTTCAAAAAGTCATTTTTCCAATTTCTAAACAAAGCCATCCCCATCCCCCTGGAAATCAACTGGAATGTCCCTTTAGGGCAGGTACTAGGGGAGGGTACTGCGAATTCCCAAGTTGGCGGAGACACATGTCAGGAGTAGGGGAAAGGACTGACACCTAAAACCCAATGTTCACGGCAAGTCAACCATGGCCTTGTGGCAGCTTCCCATACCAATCTCAGCAAAATAACCGCAGAATCCAAACAGCTGAAACATAACTCCTACCAACCTGCCAACCTACAAATTTCTAGTTGAAATAATTCTGCATGGAGCCAAAAGGATAGCTCACAGAGGTCGTTTGCCTAAACCTCATAAAGGACCAACTGCTAAATAAAAACTTTTCATTAAACTTGAAGTTCAATGTTGCAACAGTGGGCATTTTTCAAGAGTTCCACGTGTCACATCCCTTATTTATAGACAATTAGTTCAGTTCATCCTCCAGGTGACACCAGGACAATGCTTTACTACAACGACTGGTTTCAGTGCAAACTATTTTTAAAACAGTAGAACTAAGTGATCACAGCTTGTCTGTTCAGGAAGGACAAAAATTGTCCTGTGTTTGTTTTTGTGTCTGTTACTGTCTACAAACTATATGAATTTTTCCATGCACAATGCCAATATCAATGAACTATTCATTCATTCAATCAATGCTGGAGAAGTGATTGGTTGCCTGAATCAACTACAAAATGCATGCAGATCAAGCAGCGTCCTAAGAAGGCACGGGAGAAGCGAACAACTTTAGCAGCATAATGACAGCGAGGATAGACGGAGAACTTCTGTGACATTCCCTGGGATATTCTCTAAACCTCCGCTGTGGAAACCAAGTGGCGAACGGGGTCATGTGCCTCTCAGCTCTGTTCCACTGAATACCACTGTATGGCTAATGGAGAAGGAGAGGTTTATTCCTGGGTGGAAATCAATTACCACAACCGCCCATGCCTTGCACAAAGGTAGCATTGTCCAGCTTACCCCTGCTTCGCGGTAACCTAGCTAGCCATCTTTTCAATTTCCCTGAAAGGTGGCTGGTAAAGTTTGGGTCCCAGCACAAAGCACTTTGCATTCCAGTGCAGATGCAGGAGGCTGGACCTGTCCTGGTGTATTAGGTCTGAAGACAGGCAAGGCTGCAACAGATGGGGGACATTAGGCCAGAAGAAGGTGGGGAGGAAGGAAAGTAAGGAGGATCATCTTACACTAGAAGAAAAGGGCGACTCTTGTCAACTTTCCTGCACAGGTCATCGCAGGTCCACTTGCAACCAGTTACGGCTAACTCTTTTGTGGACAGGGAAGGGGAGTTGGTCTATGAATTCTTATTTGTGTAATTCTTCTAAATGAAAGCATACCAGGAGATTTGGGTGTTTTTCCTGTTCCTCCTCTGCTAGACATGTTCGATTGAAAACAGCTTGAGGGGAACCATCAAGAAAATTAAAATCAAACTCCTGTCACAGGACAGAGTCAGTCTCTTCAGATTTTTTCATTTATAGTAATCGTCTCTAATAGGACACAAAGTTGTTAGGTGAAATTAGGATTATTGGCCAAACAGAAACAATGGATAAATGCAACATTCCAAATGGCTATCTTGGCATCTCCAGTCTATCCCACCAGCAACGAATTTTCACACTGAAACCTTATATTAAATGCATTGGATAAAACATTACACTTATTGGCATTGTGTTTCAGTATATAATTCTTTTTCCAGCTCTTTCCTTGAGTATTTACCAAACCATAGTGAGGTTATACCAACAATTATGTAACCCCTTTCCTTGTGAAATCATTGTCATGTCCACATCAACATCAACAGATTTCAGAGCTTTGGCCCAGCAGAGGTTTCCTACAAACAGAACGCTGTACCTTTTTACTGTACCCTTCCATTGTTTGCCTCAACCGCACATCCCTCCCTGTCGCCCCAAGGCAAAGCCAAGCACTTATGATGAGGGCAAAGGTCGCGAGGAAGAATAGAATGGTTACTGTAACAAACACCCTTATCGCACAAAGTACAAATTGTGGGCTAACCTGTTGATCGCACAAAGAGTGTGGTCTGTTTGGAAAACTCCACCGGAAGTCCCCCATTTTACTGCCGTTTCTAGGTTATCAACTCAAGCAAAGTCTTCAAACTGTGCCGGTGGTAAAGGGACAAGGCCATGGAGGTATTTGCCTGACAATAGAGGCAGGCAAGAATTGTGCGGCGAGCTTGCCAAACAAATGTATCACATGTGCATACTCACAGCCAGTAAAATCTGAAGTGCCCAAAGCAGGAGTCAGCTAGGGGTCACTGGGAGTTGAAGGCACTAAACTGCCCAGATGTCAGCAAACAACATTTGGGACATGAAAAGGGGGAGAAAGCCTAGGGTGTCATTCAGATTTTAATGCTTTTCAACTTGAACCCTCACATGGCTGATACATCTCAACATAAATACATTTCTTTGAAGAAAGGTCAGTATTAATTTCAGAAAGTAGAAAGAAGTAGATGGTTATAACTTTTAATGATAAATTCAATCTATAAGCTATAGATGAGCTGTCTATCAACCATTTCTTGGTGACATAAGAAAACTTGGATCTCGCTAATGTCAGTTCCTGCACTCAGATATCTTTTTCCTTGTTATGATTTTCACAAAGTGGGTTTGACTCGAACTCAACAGACATATGATTTATTGCCTTGCAGTGTTGATTAAATTGGCAATACCCAACAATGGATCATCACCCAGAGCATGAAATGATATGAAACCAGTGCAAAAAGAACTCATTACAGCAGTTGGTTGAAGCGGCTACTCGCATGCATGATAGCCGTCTAAGCCAATATTTTCCGCCCTCGGCTCAAAGGATATTTGCATTACAAAGGGATGGAAGCCGCCTTTGAAGATAAATGGCCCCGAGGGCAGGTCATAAGACAATGAAGAGAACAGGCAATCCGCTATTATCTTTTCGGAAGGCAAGTCATACATAACAAATATTTCACCAAGGTTTTTTTAGGGTGCCTGAGCTGCTTCTCTTGTCCGATACCATGGGAATAACTGTAGAATGCCTGCTACACTGCTTACAGAAACACACTTTGGACTTTTTCAATCCATTCTTACAACCAGACTTGGTCTAAGCTATGTGACATATGGCAAGATGTAACTTGTAAGTAAAGTGGCAAGATTGTTATCAAACCAGATAGAAAGCAATTTGTTCTTCTTTTTGCAGGACCACTTCTATCCCCAACATTGCCTGATACATGTATGCTGTGTCATGTGGCCATGGTCCCAGCAGTGCCAAAAGGGAGTCCAACACTATCAGTGATACATCTTGAGCATTCACCACATGTAGGAAGGGGTCACTGCCATTGTACACCAGGGGAAGCCAAGGCCTCTATACTGGCTTTCTGTTTTGTCACAGCATGGCACAAAAACATGTACAAGCAGCCTGCCAGCCCTTCTCAGATACGTCCCATAAGGTCCACTCCACACCTGTTTTATACTGAAAGCTACACAACACCTGTGCTATAAATACGCTGTAGCCTTGGCTCAGTCCGCAGGGAAATAAGCGGCATTTGAAACACGGCTGGAAATTAGTTTTGAGACGTTTAGGTTACAGGTAGGTTCAAATGGGCGAAATTTACCTGTCCTCCAGCGGTATGGGGGTGTGGCACCTGAAGTGACAGTGCGGTGACAGAGACATACCAGATAGCCATACCAGGGAGCACTTCCTTACTGGAATTTGGAAAGGAATGGGTTTTGTCATTTTGAAGGGCAAGCACATGAGGGACTAAGCTTTTTATTGGCTGTGACATCTTCTTCCACAATTCCCTTCCAATAATCCCTTTACTGAATGTTCTGTGACAAGAATGTCAAGAAATTGCTTTTTGATACAAAAATAACCGTAACTAATACAAATGGAGGTTCAAATCTGCATATCTTGTTACCTAATAATGTTGTAGAGGAACAAATCATTGCAATCTACTTGTTTTGTACCTGACATTTTATATTCATCCCTGATTGATGTATTACAAACAGGCATCAATCACTGATAGCATGTTTCCCAAGATGCTAAGCAAAGCCACACAGAACACACAGCCAGTTGCAAGTAGCCCTCCCCCCTCTCTAGAATCCAGACCAGACCTGTGACATTGGTCAACATACTTACAACCTCAACATGTCCTACTGGGGGGTTGTGGTTGTACTTTCTAAGCAAACAAACACTGAAATTTCTGAGAAAACTCATGGACTGACCAGGGAGGTAGTGTGAGAGGTAGTCTATATAAAGGCCTGATCAACCTGGGTGTGAAATTTTGATCATGTCTGGCTGGACTGGCCACTTTGAAAATACGTGATAATGAGCCATGTTTCCAGCCTGGGCTTTGGTGGCGCGATTAGGGATGCCCAGTGGAAGTTGTGGCCTTCAAAGCATTTTCAACATGCTTGTATACCACAGAGATGTGCACCCCTGGTATATCTGTACTCCAATCACACACAACAGCTTCTTTTTTATAACAAGGACAAAAAGACGGCTAAATGACACAACATCAAACAATGTTTATCACGGGTGAAATCTTTGATGTCGTCGCTAAGAGACCACCAGACTTCCAAAATGCCTCATCCTTTGGTACAAAGGTATTTTCTGAGTCTGAGATATACTATGTTGACCCCTTGTAACTGGGACCAGTTCCCCTTATCTTCAAAAGACATGAATTCTCAAGTATTCCTGGGACAGAACCAAGAGGCTTTCAATGCACTTCAACAGGACAGTTACTGCTAGCATAGATGGATCAATGAAGAACTTTCCTTTTTACTTGTTCACATTAGCATAAACCTCCTCATCTGCATGCCAATTTGGTGTTAGTAACTGTAATGGAACTGCAGGAGAGAGTGTGGCTAAGTGCGTAATGGCTTGTGCAGTAATGTCTTTTAATTGCACTTCAGCATGCAGGGGAGAGGTGCGTGAGTGATGTAGCACTCCACTGGTACGGACATCGCCTGCACTACCTACAACAAGATTTTGGTGGTTCATCAATTGAATCAAAATGACACAGCCGTGATGTGCACATCAGATCTATAACTTGAGTTGAGGAGACAATATTGCCTGTATTTCATCAGTCTAGCTAGATCCAACATTGTAGCTTACATTAATTCATAACAAAAGACAACGGAAGACATTTTGCCTTAGAATGGAATCTTTTTCTATTTCCTCTTTGTCTGTTCTAATCCTTATTCCACAACAAGAGCACAATGATGACATGTAAGAAGTATGGGACCCTGCAGTCAAAGGCGATATTCTGGAACTTCCTCGGTGGAAATCCCTTGGCTCAAAGTCCGCACTTCCTCTAAACAGGAAGCAAGGCGACTCCGGGCGGCTACGGCATTCCCAGCATTCCGAGCAAGGCTGGAAATGCCCCGTGCCCGGGGATGGAGTCCGACCTGATCAATATTGACTGTGGCTAAGCAAGCAATAAGAAAGAGCTTTGGGCGACTAACTAAATTGCTGAAAAACGTACACAAGGTACGATTAGGGCACGTCCTCTTCTGGTGCCTGCCCGTGCATACACAACTCATCAACTTTTGCGGACGCAGAATGGCGACCAAAAATTCTTGGGGAAAAACTATTAACAGAATTCCTCTACAGCCAGGCTATGGAAAAATTCAAAACGAGGGTTGGAGATTGAAGCTTGCAGCGTTCCCTTTGACGGGGACACAGTGCTTATCCACTTAGCCCACTGAGCAAACGGCTTACTGTTGACTCTGTCACGAGTGACCTCACATTTTTGGGGCTTACAATACGCAAGACATCAAAATGTACAGCAGGGTGTAACAGATATTGTGTAATGAGAATCACCGCTCATGAATATGTCAATGATTTCCTCCAGCATTACACCTATCAGGCTTGTGACACAACAGTTCCTTTCAACGACCTACAAAACAATATGAAAGATACTAATACTGGAATTGATGAAGGGGTCTAGACAAGGTCTCTAAAGTAGCTACGTTTTAAACAAGTATGACCCAGATTGTATAGATTCCTACTTATCTCATTTTTTTAATCCCAGGTCCAGTATATGCTTGAACTGAAATTTCCAACCAAATATTGGACCATGTTTTCTGGTGAGGTGCACATCATCATGAAAGTCACTGGTTGGTTATTTGTTGAAATGATGACCATTTAGTACAGATATAGAAAATTAATTTTAACAGACCTAAGCTCCTTCAAAATCACCCCATGAAAATACAAATCAAATGAAGCTACCCTATCGTATTCTGAACAGTATATAATTATATACAGTATCTAGGTTGCCCATAACCAAAATAACTGCAAAATACTAGTGATCAACCTATCCACATTGCAAAAACAGCTACGTGCAAAAAAAGTATCACTTCCAAGCTATCTCCGTGTTTCGCATATCATCCATCTGAAATGCGTGAACTAAAAGAGAGCCATCCAACCTTTACTGCACATCTTCGGCGATAGTAAAACTGACAAACAAGATCAAAGAGACAAGCGGGCTTGAGCTTCTTGCTTTCATATCCTTTCACAAAGTGGGCATTGCCGAACATAAACCAGTCTCAGAGGCACCACATTATTTTAGCTCTGAAGTTCACATCAAAGCCAACAGCTTTTATCTCTGCTAAGCCCCTTTACAGAACTAATACAACCTGATGATGAAAGCCCAAAGCCTTACCCTCCCAACACTTTGATTTGGCATAGATAACGTATCTACGCTTTGCCTATCTCACATGGGTTTGTACCAGATCTTCCTTTGATCTGCAACATCATAGACCCTCATTTATCAAGATTCACCGGGATAAACTTTCTGCATTTCCTAAAGGCACTGTGATGGGACCATTGCCCTTTACAGACTAATCCCAAATTATACAGCCCCTTTGGGCTAAGTGAACAGGCAATATGAGATAACAGGACGTTATTTCCAGCAATACAGCCAACGGACGCGACATACTGTCGCTGTTTACTGAGCAATCTTTTCAGCTAACATTTCACCCTTATGATAACCCTTCATTCTCCTTTTAACTACCCCATTAGAAGAAAACCATGTTCCGTTTTATGACATTTCCCTCCTCAAGAGGACTATCTGCTAAAACTTTTTCCGCCATCTTAAGAGTGATGGGCAAAGTCAACCGGAAGATGACTAGGTCCACCAGGAGTCAAGGTCAAGTGAAGAAAAGCTTCTCTAGTAACAGAGGATGAGCTCACATCTTGTTAGAAAAGATGGTCCCAAGGAAGGGTCGGTCCCCACTGATTCTCATTGACTTTGATCATGATGGCTCTACCCTCGCTGCACGCAGACTGCCTTGTATTCTATCACATTTATTCTCTTTTATGTTAACAATTCCAAAGAGCAAGTCTACAGGGACTGGGGCATCTCCTGCATGATTAATGAGCAACTATGATCCAGCTTGCTCATTTGCAACTGCCCTTAGTGCCAAGTTGCATGCTAAGAAATCTTTCAGGTAATTACAATCCTCTTACCAGTCATGCAACTCCCCATAGGAACAAACTGGAAAAGCTCGAAGTTATCTTCCGAGGTTTTAACTGTGATGTTTGGTCTGTGGAAAAAGCGAGCAGCTTCCAAAGTTAGTCACGAATGACTAATAGGGTGTATTTCCTTCAAAGGGAACAAGCAAAGAAGGAAATAACCTCAAAGCTTCTTGGATGTTACTTCAAAGGATGCCTTTGTAGGAAGCACTATTGGGAGGAGATTACCAAGAAGAGAGGGTTACACAAAGTGGGGCTTTGTCTGAGCAATAGTCTAATCTAGGATCTTTCTG
>NC_049984.1:13691439-13783138 GCF_000003815.2 Branchiostoma floridae
AACTTCACCCAGGAGGATTTGGAACCAATCAAATGCAAACGGCTATCACTGTCAAATCTACTGAAATTTCTTATATCAATTTTTAACGCCATTTTATCCTGGAGAACAATATTTCAACAGGATGAAAAAAAATCATATCAAGACATATGAGTGGCAGAACTGTAAGATTTTTCAAAGCAGAACCAGAATGAATGAGAGTGAGCCACCTGTGTCAATGTTGTCAGAAATATTCTACTGGAACAAGCAGGCAGTCTGGGTGGCTAATCGTTCTCAGGCCAGCTCTTTTCTCTATAAACAAGACAGAAATTGTGAAACACAGAAGGAAACACTGGACAGCATCCAAGAAGGTCTACAATCCTCTATCACTGACACAGGGGGTTATCTCAACGCTGCTTGCCACCCACCATGGTCCAACACTTCAACAAGCCACCGACTGCAGAAAACATCCCCTCACACCCAAGAGCCATTCTTTATTGAGTACATCAATCTAATAAATAACATTAATTTCAATCATACACTACTGTTGTAACAAATAGGACCTCTCCCTCAGTACAAGCAACCACAATCTAGGCTTGTTGGTTGGTTCATGACATTTTGCCCAAGCCAGTCCCTGTCAACACTGGTCTGCTGTGGGCATCTAATTCCATTCAGAATCTCCCTTTCAGGCATGTCAACAGTGACCAAAACCATCGCTGGTCGTGGGAAGGCGGAAAAAATAGTTGGGGGGCCTTCAGTTGGTACATACTTAACACTTGCATCCTATTCAGTCTGTCGTCGCCTTTCTACGGGCAGACTGCGGGTGTACGCTGTCCAAACACAACATTTCATACGATCCCCTCTATGCTAAACATTCAGCACCAGTCCCGACCTAAGCAGGCTCCTGGTATTATGTTGTCCAGATCAAAGGTGCTAATTTTATCTTCCCAATCAATGGGAGGTACTGGCTATTTTGGGTTGTGAAAGGTCTTGCTTGGTAATAAGTAAACAGCATCTCTCCTGCCTGAATATGCAGAATATATCTAATCCTATGAATCATCATCTTCTAGGCAATTCACTTAAATTATGTAATATGATGTTACCACATACACAATACTAGTATACAGACATTTCAACAATAGAAATTACTCCACATTAAACATAAGCCTTATGATTAATTCATGAACATACTGGTGCAAAGCTAATGTTTAGGCCATATGACATCAACAATGAACTCCTTCCTAAATTAGCCATTTGAAGGTTCTTGACTGGGCACAGAACTACCATTGTAATTTGCACTTAATCAAAGCTGACATACACCATGACCTTGTCTACATTCAGAGACATCATTATGATAAAGACAACTTTAGATCATATATCATAAAATGTGGGTACTGGGTAGTCAAGCTATACATGTAAGCTACCATAAAATTTTGCTGAGACAGCTACACCCCTATGTACTCGAGATCTTTTTTTTCTTCATTTCCCAGAACCCACATTACCCTCTAACGGGCAGAAAAGTGAACTTCATCCCATCTTGCAGCAACCTTGACTGCTACTGAGCAAAATGACCTGATACTACTTGACACAGTGATTTGGCTTTCTCCCAAGGACCCTTGATCACATTCAGACGACCCTTCCCTTCACAAACCGCAGTCTTACCTCAAGTGACTTCCAAACCCATACTCACCATACATATCAAAATATTCCCACAGTACCAAATCTATTCCCCCCTCTCCCCTTATCACTGCCCATGGTGGTCTCTTCCATGTCCCTGGGCTGAAAAACTGCCCAACTTTGAATTTAATTGCCAGTGTCCCCTGGCAGGACCTTCAAAGCGGAATGCCGCCAGTGAACTTCCCCTGCTTACCTATCCCAGAGGAGCCACCATTCACCAGGCTTATCTGCAAATGGTCTAATCATCCCTTCAAGTGTTCAATACAGTTATTACCCAGCAGGCAGGGTATTTCCAATTGCGTAGAGCACACGCTCCCCCGCTAAACTGAAAATGTTTCGCATTTATGGGCAGTAGGGGGCTTATGTGCCAAGCCTTTGATATCAACATTACTTCAACTCTCTGAGCAAGTCCGGTCATATCGGTGCCCTTCCCTTATATCTAAATCTATGGGGGTTACCTTCAATAAACATCATCACTTAGTACAGACGGGATAGAAGTCAAATCACACACGAAATCAGTTTCACAGACTACATTGGGTGATACGTTCATGTGCACTGTATGATAGCTATGAAGCTGTGTGATATACACTCTTCAAATGGTAATGATATTGACTGAAGAATAGCTCCAAGCAGCCTGGCCTAGCCTGTGTAGGTCCATACTTTTGTTGGTGAGGTAACTTCCTTTATTTCACAATAGCCAGCACTCTAGCAACTGTGACCATATAAATGCCACCTTGCAGCTGTCATACACAGAAGATGTCAATAAACAGGGATAAAGACAATAGCTTTGAGACTTCAAAAAAAAAAACATGCCACCTGGCATGGAACTTCTGTTTTCTAAAACCTTACTGAGGGACAGATGGTGCTGCTCAGAACTGCCCCATGATTGGAGGGGCCAACCAGGCAGCTCTTTGATGTCTTGCCAATCCTGAAATTACCTGGAAAAGATCTAATTAACTGTGCCTGATACCTTGGGGTAGTGGCCACATGTAGCCTGTGTCTATTCCCTCTGGGCTTTCTACTGAAATGACCTCATTTGCCAGGATGGACTAGCTCTAGACATGACATGGGATGAGCACTCACCTTGGCAGCCTATTGGGACCAGTGAACTCCTTGCTCTCTCTGACCCATCACAAGGAAATAAACCCAAAAAAGGAACGGCTCTCAAGAACAGTGTTTCTTGTACTGACATAACTGGTATAAGATCACCTGTCTATCATTGTCCTTTCAGACATCAATTCTGACAATTATCACTTGCTATACTCCACAGTTGAAGAGCCAGGGCTAACCCATCCTACAGCAGAAAGTCTCCAGACCAAATCTACACAACCTGTTGCCAAAACCTTGAGAGTGATGTGGCCCCCATCTCTTTTGCCCTGTAAGTCCCCTCCCAAATGAGGTGCAGGCCCTACTGAGCCCTATCTAATTCTACCCTTGGGGTATCCATTTCAACTTCTGTATACCACCACCTAAACACACATACACATATGCAAACAATAGAGAACTTGATGGTTGGACCAGGAAAGCTCACCCATGGGAAGCTTGAAACTTGTGCAATGGCAAATCTTATTCATTCCCTGTACCTTGCACAGAACTGATGGCAAAAAGGAGGAGAACACCACTGAAATGTTAAAGTGATTCCAGCTTGCCAAGTTTGGTTGGGTATCGGTTTCCGCCACCTCTGTGCACATGTACACACAACACCCAACAGATACACATCGATTCACCAAGATCAAACGTGGCTGGAGTTTAGCATCCGCCATCTGCTGGCAAGTCTCACTGACACTGTCAACAACCTCCCCACTAATGACGTCATCCAATAAGGAGATTAAGGCAAGACAAATACATGCACAAAGAAGAACATCAAACAGATTCCTTTGCTTTGAAGATTGCCTCTATCTGAAAGCCTGTATTTGGCACATAGACAACTGGAGAATAGAACAAAACTTTTGATCACAAGGTTAAGGCATCCTTTGCTTTGAGTTTTCCCCTGGCACTGGACCAAAAATCAGGTCCATGCCCTCTATCTATTTAAGTGGTATCAGTTTCAAAGGCATACATGTGCACATACTGTTGTCAGTTGCTGCTTGGCCACTTGGAGTTATCTTGTCTGGCTACAACAGGAAACAAGCTGAAACTCAATCTAAAAGAGTAACACTGCTTTTGGCAGTCAAGGGATTCCCACCCAAGTCACAGTCTCCCCTACTCTACGCCCCCCTCCCACCCTATCCCTACCACTCAACTCAGCCAAATGAGGCTGATATCTTGACCAAGGGTATCAGTTTCAGTCACTCAGCCTATTAGTCATGATTTATGTAGAAACTGACTGTTCAACCCAATACCACACACCACTGATGCCTGTCCTACACCAAACTGAACTTTTAGCTCCCTAACATTACAATGCGCCATGTGAGAACTCCCAACGATTACTGGAAAACAGCAATCAAGACAAAGTTTATCAAAAACAGCAGTGAGTAGAAGATAAAATACAAGTTTGACTAGTGGCTACCTTAGGTGGTATCATTTGTATGAGGGCACACCTGAGGCTGTGACCTCCGTGACCTGGACCTGCCAAGAAAGTAGGCCTGCAACTTTTTATAGCCACAGTTTAGGGAGTAATTGCACCATAACAAGAGGGGGATTTTAAAAAAAAACCTTTCTGACTTTGTGAAGACTAAGTTACTGTATCTACAAATCATGGAAGGATTGTTAACTATTGACCAAATAAAATATACTAAAACAACCTACCAAAGGAAATGTTTTTCAAACTTTTTGAAAAAATTGGCCACTTTTTATCATTGTCTATTTGTATTCTGAACATCTTCTCTTACTACGACTACAAAATTTTTCTAGAATTCTCACTGTCCATGTGTTAGGCACTGGTAGCAGTTCTTGTCACAGGAAGTACTTCCAGAGAGTAACCACAGGTTTGATCCAGATATGTAGTATCAGTCCCTTGATACCCCAAGATAACACATGTGGTTGTTACTGAACTTCACATACAGGCATAGAGATGCCCACCAGCAGAGTTGTGTACTCATTGGCACATTCCTAACAACAAATCGCAAACAATCCCTGAATGTGATGGTCAAGGAGATAACCGCCAACAAAAATTCTTGAAAAAATGTCTGCAGTGTCTGTACCAAAACAGATGAGCTTGTCAAGCCTGTTTCATGTCAGGTTGTGTGCTGACACTTGCCAAGGTCAAGGCAGGGAAAGACTGTTGCTTGGGTTGGGGATAGGATATTCCCCATAGTATCAGTGTCTGAGAGACCTTTGTCTTTTGTCAATTTTACAAAGTTCAATGTTTACTTCTGCAGCAGTAATTTCTAACTCTGATGAAAGGCATGCTGACCTTCCTTCCTAAAGCGCCTGTGAATTTTCAAAACAGATTTGACACACACCAGCATTAGCCAGATTCTTCTTGGTAATGAAGCCAAGCCAATCAGTCTTTTACCTGCGTAATTTCCGCCTAACCTGACCTAAGTCTACCCAGTGGGGTAGACATACTTCCGACACTAATCCCTTTTCCATCTCATTTGACCACTTGATACTGAGCCGACCGCTACATACCTTACCTTTGTGTCGCCTTCCTTAGAAGTGACTAAAAACAAATATTACAGATGATTGTCACATTATATTTGCCATATACATAAACCACAACAGTGAGTTGCAGTAGCTTAACGTCAAACACAGGTATGATAGGGGTGACTGACCCTCAAGTCCCAAATACGGAATTCATTGGGCTGTTAAATACATTTCTGTCATAACATCTCCTTAAAAAGCCCAAGTTCTACAAGGTAAGGGAACACACAACTTTGCACTAGTTATAAGTCTCTGCAAGAGTTAATTGTAATTCTATGATATCTTTTAGTGCACACTGTTCAAACTGTGGCCTGTTCAAATCAAAGTCTGGAGTTCAAAGTATGTTTGGGCTGGGCACAAGCAAAATATTTTGTTTGCATTACTACAAGATAAAACGCACACAAACAATACACATTTCTCTATCTCTGTAAAGAATCTGAAAAGATAAAAGATGCTTTCCTTTTGATATTTGATAACAACTTTGAACATCAGAAGAGTCTTTAATGATCAGATAGAACACAATGCCATTTATACAAAACAGTAGAAAGCTTCAAAATCTGTCTGTTTGATGGACATAAAAAGCAGTTGATCTTGCCACAGAAAGACAGCTCATTAGCTAATAACATGCCAATTATGACATCAGCCATTACTACGCCTAGGGACCACAAGATTTTTGGATGTGCCACACCCACTCCAGCAGTGAGAACCCAACTACCAGCACTCACTAAGGATTATACTGAACAGAAAACATAATTATCCCCATTCATGCCAAGGGAGGCATGCCCAAAACAGAGTTCAGCCCTCCAAGGAAGGGGTGAAAGGTTGTCAATGTCAAATTCATGGGCAGAGATGAAAGGAGCTATGTTAGTGCCTCGTATGGCATGCCCGACTTCGGAATAAAAGACCTGCTTTTTCAGGCCCTCTGCTAGCATTCATGTACAAATGGGTAAACTGCGGCAGAATACAAAACTCCATGCGTGTCTTTACACAATAACAACATCAAAGCACCTCCCGACATGGGCCCCAAAACTTCCCTCTCCACTGAATAGAGTTGGGGGCAGAAGCACACTCTGGTCCATTCAACAGGAGCACTTTGAAGAAAAAAGGCACAAAGGGAAACCAAGGTAGTCCTAATTTTTCAGCCCTGTCAAAATTCGAAGAGGGGTGGCGTACAAACTGCCCCCCCTCCCCTAAATGTTTCTTATCAGATGTGCCTTATTGCAGGCGCCGTGTGTGGCACAAGGTAGCTGTAAAGGAAGTGGTAAATGACCCCTACACAATAACCAGCAAGGTAAATAGGTGAGAAAGGCAGCCAGGTGAATGGCCACAATGGTTCAGGTTTATTGTACAGCTCCAACCACAAATGGCCCAAACGACCCATTGTGTGAAAGCAGATACTGAGCCCCGAAAAATAAACTTTCTGGGTTTATGTTTTGCAATGTTACTCCCATAGGAATGTTTATGGACAAAAGAATCTTTAAAAAAAATGCTCTCTGACCCCCAAAACCATAAAAATGTCATGCCGCATGGTGAGAACTATGGTAATACTATAACTATTCCATATTACAATGACAGGGAGAAATTAGATTCAACTTGAGAATAAATGTATGAACACATAAGCATGGCCGACGTCAACGGGGATAGCAGCAAGAAAAAGGAAGCCAACAAAAGTAAAAATCTAAGCAACACGCACACAAAAACTGTTAAACGTCCTGTCTGAAAGCTAGCACAAGTACTGAAGGCTGCACCCTTGAAACCCAATCCTGTTCAAATTGTATAAAATAAAACAAACAAGAAAACAATGATGGTCAAAACTGCCCATAAGCCAAAATAAGCACACTGGAACTAAATTACTGGGGCCCCGGGGTGTTGTGAAGAAATGTGTGCAAATTAACTTTGTTACGATTGATATTCTACATGATGAAATTAGTTCAAAAGACACACAGAAAACTTGACAAGAGTACTTGCGAGATGTGTGACAAGCCTCGGGAAGTAAACCAGTTGGCCTGAGGCCGTGCACAGAAGGAATTTGCTAGTCTTTCGGGAACATAAGCTTCCTGCACAGACGGCCAACAAAAAACTTCAAACGGCTCCACTCCAGTCCCAGCCCGCGCTTTTGCACGCAAATACCAGCCGGGGCCCGAACCCCCCACCGCGGCGCAGCCTTCTCTCCCAGGGAACCCGCTGGGTTTCAAAGAGCCAGGCGGTTTCGGGCACTAGATTTGATCAATAATTGCTAAAATGGTCGACAATGATCCGCCAGATGGACTACAGTGTTTAGTGAAATGAATGGGAAAAGGAAGGAAGCCATAGAAATGCCACTTGCGACACCACGAGGTGGAGAAAGTGAAGGAAGTTCGCGCGGCGTCGGTAGCACTTCCCAAGTCACTACTCTGTCATCAGACCGCGTTCGTCTCTACAACTTGTCATTAGCCGATCACTGAGAAAATGGGACCACAATCACCGGATAGCAGCCTACTACACCACAAGAAACTGGACAATCTACAAGATAGACCGATTTTTAAACGACATGCCGGGAAAAATTGCTACCATTACGATGCTGGTAAAATGCGGGCGGGAGAGGAGAAAGCAATTCATTTCTCTGGAAGTCGTTTACTTGGGCGGAATGAAAATGACTCTTGCAGCGATGCGAAGTCAAAGCAAAGACGGCGAGATTTAACACATTACGGCATGCCATGGACTGGTTTCCAGCATATGTCACGAGTTAGATCGGCCCAAATTGTTTTCAGGCGGACACACGTCTATTTCATTACCATCGGAGTTGAAACAGAATTCCACCGAAAGCCCAGAATTGAACTAAATTAACTACGGCTGTCTCCGAATCGAGCCCGTCTTTTGAAGGGTCTTTGATGGTTGCCTCGGTACTTTTGTACTTGACACGTAGTAATTAGGTTGTCTGCAAGTCATCCACATTTCTGTTTATCCCAGAAATAAACGTTTTGTGGCTCTGTTATTTTCCGGCTCGGAATGAATGGATCTACAGCACTACCATTCATTGGTCCCAAGTTAGTTCGTCTTTACGTTGACACCTTTATAATCGATTATATTTTATTCTATTTTGACGTGCTAGAAAGCGATTGGTGTTTGTTTCAAAATCTGTCCATTTTGTGGTATGGCTTTCACAAACTTGCTCTGTTACCGTCCCAGGGGAGGAAGAGATTTGCAAATGGATAACGACAAAGAATTATCCAAAACCCCGATGCGGAAAAGAAGGCATGGGGAGCGGGGACATTGATACCCGGGTTGTGGGATGTAACAAAACACAGCGACATAGGAAGTTGGTTACTTTATACGTTACCGGTGGTTGGCGGCCGCCTTTGTAAGTTGCGAGCTGTAACCCTGTTGCATTTTTCTGTCGAGCGATGAAATCCTCAATCCCCCTGTAACGTCCTGTGTTGAAGTGAGCATTGACCACGAAGGAATCGCCTGAAAAACAAGCAAGGGAAGAAGCGACGCCATGTGAGCCCGGGGTGCTGTCAAAGTGATTACCGAATTTCCTGAGAAAGCTGCGCCCCACTTCTGGAAGCAATTTTGGTGGCAGACAAAACCAGTAAACAAGTCCCAACTTAGAGGGAACCAGTTTTTACGGAGCCAAAAAGTGCAAACCACATTAAAAAGTGCCATCGGTTGGCGATCTTATGGCTATTTTCCCTCCCCAGAAACCCTTGACGACTTGGAAAACAAGCAGTAAACGACCATAGAAGCTGGAATCCCGTAGAGAAAATTTGATTCATCTGGGACGGGAATGCCAGAGCTTCAAAAGCAGACCCACCATTTCTATTCATACTGTCGGCATGAATCGAAGTGCATTTTCCATCGCATGGTAACAATGTGTTTTGTACTATGAATCGAGAAAAGCACGCGGTACAGTGGCAAGGTTTGTGTGGCAAGCGAGGTACTTTGGTTTACTTTGGAGAGGCGAGCAAGCGGGGAAGCTCGCACATTTCGACAGAAAAGGCCAGGGAGCTACAGTGTAAACAAAACCTCTCCAAGATCCGAGTTACAAGCGAACCACCAAACCGCACGAGTTGAAATCGGGCCAATTTTCAACACCGAAAGCATCAAGACAACACGACGGCACTCACCCTCTGGACTTTCCCGCCTCTTGCAGGCTGTTGCCCCGTCCATGGAGACCAGCGAAGGGGAGAAAAAAACAGACACAAACGTTAGCATCTGGCCGGAGAATCAAATGGGCAAATGACTCAACGAGCATATCGAGCGAAGGGCTCGGGAGCGGAGGCCACATGTGCCCGACGATGCTTACCGTGCTTGCTCTGAAGCTTGCCCATCGCGGCCTGCTCGCTACATCGAGGTTCGCGATGCCACCAGCTACAGTCCACGCAACTTGGGTTGTAATTCCGGGGGTAAAATTCGCCGGTTGCGGTCGTCCAAGTCCTGAAAAATATGCAGTAGCGCGAGTGTTGAGGGAGCTTTGGCGGGGCAGCCGAGCTCTTGCCAAGCGATTGTCGGCACTCTTTGCACAACCCGACCCGGGTGTGAGGGCGGGACAAACCCTGACCCCGCAGCTGTTGGCACAACACTACCTAGCTGCTCAAGTTACACGCACACTGCCTGATGAGACCTCAGGCAAGATTGGGTCGGGCTGATACCACAGGCTGCTCACACGTACGTAAGGGCGACTGGACTGTACCATTACTACAACCAAAGAGGTGTGTCGTATAATAATAATAATAATAATGAATGAATGAATGACTAATTTTCTATCCACGGTTTTTTCAATAACACACAATATTTGTGAATTCATGAGACCAATTAACTATATTCCATGCTACAAAATACTAAGAAAATAAGCTTTTATCAAATATAAATAGTTTTTACGTTAGTAAAATTAATACAAAGTATAATATTTTCCCCATAGTACTTAGTAGTACATTCCAATCAATGCCGAGTGTCTTCATATTGATTATCTGAACAAACAAGATCAATTACTCAGTAAAGCAGAACGTATTCATTTCAGACAATTGTCTCCCCGAGTTGTTTTTATAACTTTTCCGATAACTGAAAATGTTTTTCTTCTGCCTGCGATGCTAATTCCAACTGATTTGTGTAAATCACTCTCTGTGGTTCATTAACTATCCCCTAGAGCCTTGTGCTGATGACGTCTAGTGAGAGAATTTTATCGGTTATTCTTTGAGACAAAATGACAGCCTTCGCTATACTTGAATATCGCTTAAGAATCGATAACATGTTATGTCTATCACTTCAGTGTGTCCTTCAGCAAGCAATGAATTAATGATACCTATTGAGGTAGATTCTGTTTTGTGGTGTGTGTATTCTCTGAAAGCTTGTATGACTACTCGCTGATACTCTGTTTTCTTTACAGATCCCATTGTGGTTAGCATAAGTAAAACAAACTGGTAAATAGGCTTTTCAGTGTAAAATCCCAGTCTAATCTTGAAGGGGGTGTGAATATCCTAATCACGTGGTATTGTTACGCAGTTTTAATCGTCAGGGATCGATACGCGAAGCACCATACTAGCGGACACATAATGACTTCGCGGTCAATGTTAACAATTTCCCTGTATGCTGATGTATCGTGTGTCACCGCTGTTTGGGTACTTACTGGTGACAGAAAAGCGTGATGTGGAATAATTGGTCGTCTCATGACCGGACAAAAGTTTTAGATGGCTTTGTGGGCTACAAATTCTGACCATTGAAGAAGACTGAGTGTGCGCAATTGCGTTTACAAAGAGAACGGAGAATCAACGGAGTTGAGTCTAATATATAGTTGAAAATATATTTCTTTGAATATGGAACTTAACGTTCAAATGAAACGGTGGCATCTAAAATCAGATTTAGCTGTATGTGTTTTAAACGTTATAACGTTTTTGTTAAAACCAAATCTGTCTGATCGATCAAGCATCTCACTTTGCAGCCCGTTTGCTTTATCATTCGCAGAATATTTGGGCACCTATGGGGTCTCGCCTTTGATCGACACGCCGTAAAGGGAGGGGTTTGTAAGACTACCGCTGATTGGCTCTCCAGTCCCAAGCGGGACGATTTTACATAACCACTAGCTGATTGGTCCAAAAAGTCGGGGGGAAATTGGCACATCAACAGCAGGCCTGATCAACAGGGATGGCCTAAAATCCACCTGTATCTAACACTGACGCTGCTTGTACAATTTACAAAAAAGAGACCGGACCCGCTAAGTTTAGCGCAAAGTACCACTTTCATAACATTTCCGTCAGCTGCCGCTGGGCAAAAGACATGAAGATGTTTGAAGTCATTTTGATGCCGTGAGACCGCTGCTTTTTCTAAAGACCCTGCCGCTCACTCCGGAAAAGTCGCGGGGCCAGCCCGATCGCCTGATCATTCTGATTTTGCGATATTAGCCCATATCAAAGGCGGCGGGCGCTTTCATCGTCTGGCTGGATGGGCATATTGATTGATACGCAAGAGAAGTGCGGAAGGGTTTGTGTATTGCGGTGGTCAAAGTAAACAGCGGAACGACGTAATAGAATTGGATATTGCACCACCAGTAAATTATGAGTAAATACAACAAATAGATATTCGTAATGATTTCGAGTATGGACAGTTGAAAACGTTGGGTTTCTGGACAAATTACGACTTTTAGTACGTAAATTGTGCTATCTCACCAGCAAGCATACAAAAGTCCATTTCGCGCAAACATAAAATGTAACTAAAATATAGTACTTTCCTCATCCCTACCAGTACCAACCGGTCAGCTTAGTCAATTATGTATGCTTCGTGTTTTGCTTATCTTTCATTCCATGTCGAGCCGCTCGCACTTTCTGATGTACGATCTTTTCCCGCTCTGAACAGATGCATGCCGGCAGGGACCAGGCGTTCTCATCCGTTTGCTCGTGATCAAAAGGTATAGAAATGATAGGGAATGCCAGCCGACCGGGGGCGAGAAAAGCGCCGCCTCTGTCAAAAATCAAAGATATCAAAGTGTCAAGATATGGGCTTGAGTTATGGGAGCTCTTCTGCCCCGCGCGAAAAGTGCATTTGTCGGTTGGAGTCATCAACATATCGCAGAATCTGCCAAACGCAAATATAGTCCTTGCGTCGGCAACCCGATAGCGAATCAAACAAACTAGAAAGAAGTCGATGGGTTTCAAAATCGCGCGCCGACAACTTAAAGCTTCAACATCAAAGATGAATATACATGCTGACAGGATTGATTCTGCAGACCGAGTATGGCGGGTTGTCAGCTTTGGTTACTAGTTTAGACGGAGAACCTTTGGTCGATCATAATGAAAAGAAAGGGAAATAAGATAGTATAGCGATGCTGTCCTCCTGTACCATTACTTTTGTCTTCTCTCAAAGAGGGAGATACAAAAGGAGAACGAAGTAACCTTACATCATGCCTGTACATAAAAGTGTGCTCATCCCTAATGTAGTTTGTATCACAGCGCAGAGTCTATCATGTCAGCTCCCTCTGATCTGCCTGTGAAATTCTGCGCTAAGGAAGATGGAAAGATAAATAAGGAGACGGAGTAGAAGTAAAGAAGGTGCTAAGCTTGATATTACACGGGAGAGCTGGGTATCTCTTCTTTTCAAAGAACTGCATACAGAGAAAAGGGGAATGCCATGAGAGAGAAGGGCAGAGAGTCAAAGATAGAGATCCAAAGGAAAATAAAGAAATATCCTTTTATGTGTGATAAAAGGTTTTATATGGCGTCCGTTCCGAGAGATAGGTTGATAAATATCAGAATGGATATAATAATGTGGTACTCTCTAATCCACAAAGGTCTTTCGCGGAGAATGTCAGTTTGAGAGGGAAGAAACCCCCTGGTTTCATATAACTTCACGGGGTTGCTAATGTATGGATAACTTCATTATTGTTAAACAACGTCTGGTCTGTGGGCGGTAAAATAAGGCCCGTGGCGTTAAAATGGCTGTAAAAGGCATATTGAAATGCATTATTCACTGTTAGTTCGCATTGTGTGCTTTATGGCTACGCACTTCAGGAGTATCAAAGAGTGAAGCCTACATAAAGCTCCAGTACTGAGATATAAGTAAGATACATCGCGACTAAGGGACACTATTGTATCAAGGTACGTTTGCACCATTTTTGGCCCGTGCCGAACTGAAGAAGGTGTTATGTAACATGACGGAAACTCCCTGTTCATACATGGGCGTTACAGAAGTATAGGTATGAATAATACAGGTATTCATTATGCATATTTGTATTGCTAAAACTCCGTTCGTGATAGCGTTGGCATCGTTTACTTCCGTTTTTTTCTGGATGGTTGGGTGTCAAAAAAAGAAAAAAAGGCCGCTAGAAACAGTTGCCAATCCTCATAGAACTGTTGTCAACTAGAAAGCGTAATGATTTGCTTGGAGATACTAGTAGACCATTCTGATTTACTAAATCATCAGTAAAAGCTGCTCCAGAATTCTCTCCAAAACTTTTTTCTGACCATAAACTTTGGTGACCATTTCTGTGGCCCTTGTTGTGAAAAGTAGCCTAACAAGTCAGGCGTGGCTCAAAGTAACTGGTGTCACGAGTCGGAGAGCAAAAAGAAGCCAAGTAAAACAGGACGAGTTGGGCGCTAGAGGGCGCTAATTCTGGGGGCGAGCGAGGTGAGACTGGACGAGGACGGTGTCCAGACTATCAGAAATCAGAATCTTCCAGACCTCTCGACGGACTGAAACGTTTTAGTGTTTGGCCTAACAAGTGAAAATTCTAGGCCATATATGAGAGCGCATTCTTCCACCGAGAGGTCTGATACAAGTTTAATTAAATCAACTGAGTCTTGAATGGTCTTTGCGGCTTAATCATCGCTACTCAGAAAAATTAAGGCTCAGCCTTAAGGTTATAGTAATATCCTTTCCTTATACAGACTAAGTGGCAATGTGGTGACGACGTGGTAATGCTATCCAATATTCTTCAAAACATGATTACACTGGGTGCCGGGTGAGTTAGGGTTGCTACATTTGTGCTTTCCATTGGCTTCCCGAGATGGTGACTGCTGCTGGTGTCCAGGTAGATCGGGCCCTATTCGGAGGATTTTTGCTACCCTTCAGCCTTTTCAGGAATTTAATAGACCCTAGACCCTAGCAATATCAAACCACAAAGGCAAACAAAGAGAACGTCCATATAGCTTTCATAACAAATTTTTAGACTGTTTTCTGATTGTATATATGTTTTGGTTATAACCGACAGTCTAGCGCCATTCTGCGCTTTGCGCGAGAAAAGGTAATGACGAAACACTTTTGACTGACGCAAAGAACGTTAACAACATACCTATGGGTTGGCTAGGCTGGGGACAAGGTCACGACGACGGTCCTAGCTCTGGCGCTGTCGATAGCAGGGACTACACCGGCGCGTTCTGCTCTCTACTTATTTAAAGTCAGCACGGCATAAAAGCAGCAGTTATAACGTTAGCACCGCCAACTCCGCACTTTAATACACCGACAGACTAATGGATGACTTCATGATCTAAGCTGACTTAATCTGTTCACGCCTTTAATCGGTTTCTAAGAATTGAGTTGAAAAGGTATCCCAGATGTTTTCTTCTTCTTTACTTGAAACTTTATACATTCTCTCTGAAAATTCACATCACTAACTTTTCAAAGGCAAAGAGACCCTACAGATCGATGTATTTCAAAGAGATTATTTTTCTTCTAAATATCAATGTAAGATATTAAGTTTTCAGCTGGCTTTTACGGAGTTAACTGATGTGATGTTGTTGTCACGAAACCGACTTAAGTTACATAAATGTATTTTTGGTCTCCTCACCGGCTAAGCCTCCCACGTTCGAGTGGATACGATCGCAAAATCTTTTGGACTCATACCTGAAATCTCCCCCCTTTTCTTTCTATGGTATGGTTTCAAACAAGGATATCATTTCTAACGTATCGCTAACAACGTCTATGAATGATCCGATCAAATGCGACTCAAACGAGACGACTGTTCTTCCATCTGCCCTGTGAAATTCAAGATACAGGTTCTGTTTCCCTTTGTTTGGCTCTTTCATTCCCTTTGTACGTCTGTGGCCGACATGGAAAATGAAAGGGGGGAGCATGCCACAGAAAGAGCGCCCTCTAATCTTTCTAATGGAACGTGGTGCAAGGCAAACATGGTCAGTTTCGTCCGGACAGAGAATACCCGATAAACGTCGGACCACGCCCTCGCACAAAATGACTGGCGGGTTGTCGATTGGAGGTCTGTCAGCTTTTCAGTGATATCTTCCTCTGGTAAGTACACGGCGGGACAGTCGGTCGGCTGTTGTTGGACCGCCAAAATCTAAACAATGTCGTTGAACATTCGAAAATCCAAAGTAGGGCTTTATTATTATCATTATTAAAGTTGGTATTTCGGTGTTACTTTTGTTGCTTAGGTTCTGGGGTAGATAGACGAGAAAAAAAATGTGAAGAAAGACTGGGGAACAGCCTAATGACGAAATGGGTAGTGGCACAATAGTCTACTCTCCAAGCAGAGGTTTGGTTGCGGAGATTGTAGCGGTCGGGATTTTACTGTGGGGAGCGACCCAACCTCTGCTTGGAGAATAGCAATAGCCATGTACCGAACTAAACTTTGCCGTTGTTCCGCTGGTTGAACATTACCGGTACCTAGCCAGTTGGCAAGCATGGACAGCTTCTGCTCAATGAACGGTTTTAACACGTGCAGGAAACGGCAGGGGAAGTGGAAATACAGGCTACAACTATTATCCCCCGTAATCTCCAAATCTCACTTCTATCAGTCCTTTGTAGTTGGCGGGAAAATCATCAACTTCGGTTAGTTAGATTAGTTGAAAGTTTCGCCAGAGCATCCTAACTATCTTTAGAACATTGAAATCATTGGGAAAAGATGACTCATCGATAACAGCAGCAATATGTCATTTATCAGAAGTAAATATTTTGACTTGTGATTCAGAATTAGTAACAGGCGGATGAGTTGAAACATTTAATGACATATTTCGACATCATAACTTCTTCTATTCAAAAATCCAGCCCTGAAGTACAATGCTATTGTAGACGTGTACGGTTGAATTTGTTTGCTTCAAGCAGAAAGCGCGGTCAGTTATTTGCGGCTTTGTAAATACGCAACTTCAAAGAGAAGGCGAGTTCCCGGTTGTGCGGTCCGGGCCTGGCACGCTAAAGCTTCGGAACAACACGCGAAAATTGGCCATACTTTCCCGGCCAACAGGCAACCGCCATCTTCAAGCAGATGTTGGGGAGAAAGATTAGCCTGGAATCCAGCCTTGTTAGTTAATTGGTCCGCTCCTGAAGGTCGCTACCCCGACAAGAAGCGACCTTCGCGGGCCTGATAGCGACCTCCCCGCGATCGGGAGCGTACCAAAGCTAAAAGGGGTGGATTCCATGTAGTCTCCAAGCAGACGTGCCAGCTGGATGAAAAAGAAATGAATTTGGGCATATAACAAACCAGTTGCCATTAGATTTCAGTCAGTCTTTTGCAGTCTATCCAGCTATCCGCCGGCCGGTCAGTCCACTCCTAGGCCAATTAACCCCTACTAGACTTTTATCCCTAACTTGAACAAAGTTAGCCTCCTTCACCGGCCTCTCTGGGGGCATTGGCGCAAGTTGTGGGGGGGGGGGGGGGGGGCTGGATGGGGGGTGAAAATACCAGCAAGGTACCATGTCTTTTCGGTCGTTTTGTTCGTCTTTTAAGTGTTGCACTTTTCACTTGACATCCAGCCATAGAAAACAAGACGTACAAGAACGCAATCCATTCATCTGCTTGAAGACTGATGAAAATTCCCTTCTCTGTGTACTCTGAGCCGGTGCTGAAAACACCCCATGGAACGCACGACATGGTTCCGGTGGAATGTACTTTCATCTGAATTTCAGAATTTGCGACATCCTGTTTTCGTGACTAACGACAAATGGCTAAAAATATCCATCGTATATCGCTGCTGCAGTTGGCACATCCATTTGCCCATTCCCTGGGTAGAGTCAGAAGTCTGTAGCTGTGCTATGACTGACCCACAGACCACGTGTGTTCTGATAGCTGATGGGTCCCTAGGTTGCTATGGAAAAATAATAGAAATTAGCTGCATGATATGCCAGAGGAGTACAGTTGCAACGTAGGTGTTTCCAATAGCCTAATGAGCCTGTCTGGTAGAGTCCAGACTGGTGGTCTGAGTCATAGACAAGAGACGCTTCCTTCTTCTTCTTGCCTTCCCAGATCAAACGGCGTGAATTTGATATTGTAGTTCTGTGAAAGTCCCCTTCGTTTGGCCTTTGGTAGTTTCGTCCAGACTCATTTCCGTGGAGCCAACTGAAACTCTTTAGCCTGCTGAAGACGTCCTTGTTCCGGCCAATTTCTAGAAAATCCAACTAAATCCAGTCGCCCGCCCCCTGCGAGGAGTCTGGTGAAGACTTAATAAATCAGTTCCTGGCACCGTTAGATGTGGCGACCACCTGTTCTTGAAAGGGCGAAGAGCTGGTCAGTAGTCTGTACCAGACTCCCGCCCGGCCGAATAGGGGACTTTGGCCAAGCAAGGATGTTTAATTAACCTCCTTGGCCAAGTTAGGAATAAAATCATAGTAGGTGTTAATTGGCATAGGAGTGTTGGTCAGCCTTGGGTCGCAAACTATACTTCTCTGGTGTGTTTCTGTCTTATTTGGCCAATTTCTACTATTTTTCCAGCAACCTGTGGAGCCTGGTAGAGGCTAGGTCAGACCGGTCGCTTTTTCCCCATTTTTTGTCGCGACTAACTTTTAGATGTTCCTGTTCTCATCACAAGACAGGAACAAAACCAACGAAGTGTTTTCGTACAGTGGGATGAACTTGACAGTCATCCTTACTTCTGACATAGACGTTGTGATCGTTATCGTTGTAGGACAGCTCCAGCCAAGTCCCCAATGTTGGGCATACCGCGAGGCGTACTTCCCCGTCTGGTCTGCGGTCTCTACTTCGCTCGATCAAACCTGGTTCGGTAAAGACGTCGTCTACGCCACGCCTGACACGTCTTGAGTCATTTAATCCTCCCGTTTGTCACTGTCAGGTTCAAAGATGGGGCCTTTTCTAAGAAACAGCCGTGGTTAAACCCACTGCTGGGGCTGTACTGATTTTATGGGCGAGGGGGAGCAGCGCTGGCGCCAGGTTTGACCGGAGGCCGGCGGTAGTCCTGGCCGGACTCCACACGGCTTATACCGGCCGTACATCTGAAGCTTCTGCGATGCACCAGCATTAGGGGAATCTACATTCTAGTCAAAGAAGAACGCCGCTCAAGGACATGGGCATAACGTCTAAAACCGACCCAAAGGGGGCGAATTTACCGGGAAACAAAGAACGTCACCGTGGCAATATTTTACAATATGCTCCACATACACAGCCCATAAAAGTCTGCCTGCGGGACGATCTGTTGTCTCCAACTTCCACTTTGTACAGTCTGGAAGTCTACATTAGTCTGTTATGTTGACGTACTGGTTTGATGGACAGATCAGTGTGAATTGTAACGCTAAAGAACCGGTAATGGCCAAACAGCAAATGCTTATGTGAAGAACAGTACATTTTGGCAAAGACGCCTGTTTTCTAAAGTAGTTACAGGCATGTCGTTTTTTTCTGGATCTTTCTGATATCAGCAAACTCAAATCAGGTCATGTGGTGAAATAACGAACGTAGCTTATTCCCAAATCGCTTCCTAACGTTATAAATGACTCTGATACAAACTACTATCGGGGTTGGTATTTCTGCATCGCAATAAGTGAATAGTCTGAAGAATCAAATTCGATATACACTGTTCATTGAAATTTAAATGAGAGACACAGAAAGCTAAGATGCATCTACACACTTGTGTTAATCCAGATATTCCTGAATGACCTGCTCCTGTATTTGTTAGCGTTTCTTGTCTTTGGGTTTGTTTTTGGTTTAGGTTATTGAAGTATAGACACATATTCGACAGGTAAACCCATAGATTCATTCTAACTATCTGGACTACACTAGGATAGTAGCAACTTAGTTGCTGACAAAAATGTCCGGCGGCTCAACCCCCAACCCCACCGAACTGCCGAGCCAGCTCTGGCTTTTATGTGAGGTGTTTATTTTCTCTTTCAGAGTACTCCCGTACTCCGAAAACAGACGAAAAATCAATGACAGGGCACAGCTTGCGGGACACTCAATATCGGTCTCCCCTCTTAAGTCGTCCTTTTTCCTATATCAGACATAGAGATGAAACTAGACCTGAAAAAAGGCATTCTTCAACAGACTCACACAAAGAAAATCCCTTCAATCTCGCCCAACGCCACCTTTAGATCTGGACCCGGAAAGCTACCGTAAAACAGACGGCAGACAAGTGCAAATGAAAGCGTTACAATCTTTTGATTCATTTCTTTTAAGTCGTCTTTCATTTCGCTGTAATCCCCACGCCCATCCCATAATTTCTTGGACATGACGTGATGGCGTCTCTGTATTCCCTGGAAGATAAGTCGTGGATCCTGACTAACTGAAGATCAAGTGTATCCTTCGCACAGAAAGAACGTCTTTGGTCTTATCAGCCAAGTGGACGTGGACGTCACAGACGTCGATACGTCTTCTGAACTTTGTTTTGTAGCCAGATGGAACAAGGCAGTCTTTGAAGGTTCTGAAACCTCCTCCGATAAAATGACAAGCTATGCGCCCTGCTGTGTTGTGTTGCAGAAGATGGGCATTACTAACTCTTTAAAGATACAGAATCAATTTCTCAGAGTTGTATCGTATGATCGCTTTTCTGGTAATGATAGAACTCACGATATACATGGATCAGCGACGAACTTTCCGCCCCAACACGACAAGATTCTGCGAGACACATCCGCGACAGTCCCCGTGTTTGCTGTCGTACCGTCGTACGACGAATGCGGCCGAGTTTTTACGGACACCGAACAACCTTTTTCTTCCTTCTTGTTGTTACCTGAAACAGTCTTGAAAGCGCTTTGGCACAAACCCCGGTACCGTAAATCACCTGGCCAATCGTTTTGCCAAATGTACACACTGTCACACAGATTTCCCAGACGTCGACACGATAGACGCTAAATGCATTGCCAAGGCGTATTCTCGCACCGCGCCCAGGGGCAGTTCTGTTTTGGTAGCAAAGCAAATTTCGTCAGTTCTCGGGTAAAAAAGAGTGAGCCTCCCACTTTTGTTTGTAATTAGATATAGAAGTAAATACGATTCATACCAAGAAACCTTCCGGCAGTCAGGGAAACTTACGGAGGGTGAACGTTCTCACGGCCGGAAACAAACTTCAAATACATGTAGTAGTAATTATAAGGACAGGTGAAGGACAAGTGAATGTGAACAGAGGGAATCCGAATGGTCATTGAATTTATGAATGAATGAATGGACCTAATAACTTAATGAGTGGTAAGGAGAAATGAATGACGAAATGAAGGAATAAAGCAGAAAGAAGGGAGTCTGTGACGCTGTGAGGATCACCGTACCCTCGAGGCTCAGTCTGACGAAGTCCAGCCGACTTGTTTCCCGTGCGCTTGTGTTCATAACATGATATCTAGAGTGTGCTAATATATTTAGGATGTGCCTTAGGAGCGCTTAATGACATATTGCAACTGTGTTTGGTAAAATACCTACTATTCCTCTCTAAATAAGGTATTTTGGATGCATGGGCGCGTTTACTCAATTATGGTCTCCACTGGTCGATGTTCCCCGAAGAGCAAACCAAATTATGTCAGAAATTAACGTTCCCGATATGACACTCCACATTTAACCAAGTTATCGGACCGGTTAAATCAGGTTCTCTGTGTGGAAGAGGGACCTTTTAGATGCGCGCCGTGTTTTCAGTGCTTAGCTCATGTTTTTTCCTCCCTAACGACCACATCTATTTTGATTATCATCTTCTTACTGCCTTTTATCTCTGCCAGGGCACACTTAACAAGCTTAATAGCGCCGAAAAACGCACAAATTGGTCAGATATTTGAATATCAAGAGGAAATTGATACCCATGGGCCGAGCAATAGGTCTGACAGGATTGATCCGCTCATGTGAAGTGACAGCCCTTTTACCTTGTTCTTTCCCGAAACACGAGTTGTAAAGTAGTTCAGATGACCAAAGGGATCGAAGGTTTGTTTGCAAACTTCGCGGCGGCCTAGGCACGGGAGGCGTATTGCTTATCACAAGACGCTATCGTCAACGAAAACAAGCACGGACCGACCATGCGTGGAACAGTATGCGGAAAATGGCGGGAAAGGAATGACAGAAAGAAAAGAACACATGGTTGAACTCGAAATTCTCCCACCCAAACACACTATGCATCAAATGTGTGTGCTGATTTTAATGGAAGCTATACACCGTTCCTTCCTCAATAAATGTCTGTCCGGCCCTGCTAGGATTGTTTGGACATTTATGTTGCGCTCTACAATGCACCTGGCCACCAACAAAAAAAGTTTTGTTTCTGAGCTTTCGACACCGCTATTCGTAAGTTCGGCAAAACTCAGCAAGGGTTTGCATCTCTTTCTGTTTATTGGTCCGCTCGTGGCGGGTTGATATCTTCCCCGTTGCCATGGATTTACTTTGGTCCAAAATGAATTACCCCTGACCCCCGTGCGTTACCGTAACACCAAGGCCACGCCAGGCCACGCCACCTGTCCAGCCGCCGGACCACCTACTGAGGAGACATTGCTTCGCTGCACCTGCCGACTGGTGTTTACCCCCAAACACGCCATCAAAGGTAGGCAACGCCGGGGGCTCGTCACAGGATTCTCGTCAGGTTCCGCTGTCAATCAAGCGTACATGGAAACACATGACGCAGTTTTTACTCTTGATTACAGGTGGTATGAAAATTTATCCCTGACGTTCAGTTTCAATGTGAGGAGGGTGCTATATGAATGGGGAGCTGTGTATCACACAAGAGTCTAAAGACCAAAATCATGATGCACAACAAAACTTGAAAGTTGTTAGACGCTTGAAAAGGCCATCGGTATATTTGGAAATGACACATAACTAACGACCAATGACAAGGCATGTTTTGCTCATTGCTGAAGTAATCATGCGATCTTGGAAGATTACCACGCGCACACAAACACCATCTTTCTTACACGCTTAGATAAATTAATGTACATCACAGCAATACCTGCTGCAAATCTTGTTGACATGTTCGATAGATTGAGCTAAATATAGGAGATAAAGCTTCATTAAAGGACATTTTGCTCATTAAGGTAGAAATATGACCAGAAAAACAGTCCTAATGAAAAAGACTACATAATCCATATTCAATCTACAGCAGGTTAGACCTGCTTCCAAAACTTTCCGAACCTGTATCTGACTGCCCCCCTCCCCATACAGGTGTATTATGACATTTTGACTTTATTGTGCTGAATGGCGCCTATCAAAACGGCCTGTATTAAACGGTGATGTCCCCTTATGGTATGACAGTTTTTACCGTGTTGACGTGTGGTTTATAGGGGAGCGCGACGCTTTGTCCGTGGGTAAAATCGAATTTTAACAACATGGTTCAGAGGAACAATCAATACATATCCACGGCTGGATCATAAATCACAATAAAATTTTGAATGCATTGTAATTAATACGACTCTGGGCTCTATTTTCCATTGATTTTCTTAGTTTTCCTAACTTTTGACACCGAGCCAAGCTGTAGAAATACATCTAGGTAAAGGGATGACGCTTGAACATGCATTCTATTTCATGCAAGTCATTTTTGACAGTGAGAAGTTAACGTTGGTTAACTGGGGTTGAATCTTGTGTGGTGCGCAGTCTTTGAGTGAGTCATTCTAGGGTCTACAGAGTGCATATGTGGCAGTGTGTTTGATACATATGTGATGTTTTGTGGAGAGGGACATCCTCAAATTTATAATCAAATGTGCATATCTATCAGTGTGTTGGATACATATGTGATATTTTGTGGAGAGGGACGTCCTTAAATTTATAATCAAATTATGGTAAATTTGACAGCTTGAATCCAGCTAGTAACGGAAAACAAGATGATGAAATTATCACAGATTGGCTGTGCGCATTCCGGACCGACAAACTTGTGGTCTCTCGTGACGTCATAGACACGAACCCCGCCCTGCTTCTCTATTCTGCAGCAGTTCCTCCATCCCCGCGGCGCGCCCGGGTCTTCTCGGATGCGGGTCGGGTCCCCAACCGAAGATGAAAGCTCGCGCGTTCGGTTCATCACTTAACGCCCTCCCGAGAGTCCCGACATCGTTTTCACCTTGCAAATGTGATCGGGCTGGTGATGGAATATCAATGCCGGCGGTGGGAGTGGGATCATAACCGAACGATTTAGCGGCGTCCCCCCGCGGGCTCGCTCCCGAGGCCTCGGCTTCCCATCCCGCGCTTCCCCGCTAAATTGCACAAAATGCATCACCGTGGGGCCAATGATGACCCGCAACTATCCCGGCGTCTACCTGTAGCGACACGCCAGTAGTGTAGGAATACATAAAAAAAAAACTTGCGTCGGCCCGAGCTTTGTGATCAAATATACATGTGAGTAATAAGTTTCCCTTGCGTTTGCGGCGGTGAACTTGTAAGCGCCAGCCCGTCCCGCAGAGACTGGCGTTTGAAGTCTGCTCGCCTGCCGCCTAAGTGAAAGTTGTACATGAAAGTCGCGCAGGTGAAACCGGTGAAAGCGAAAGTGGGGAAACCGTTATCGCGGGGTGAGAAAGGTCCCCCACCTGCGGTCAGACAGACGGGATGCTGACCCTGTTGCCGGTTGTACTGAACACCAGAACACGCCGCGTACAAAGCGCCGGTCCACAGGGGACGGCGGAGGCTTTGTTTCCATCTACCGATCCATCCATTTCTGACTGCTAACCCTCATATTGATGCCCTCCCACGGACCGCTACCTTCGCGGCCATACCCTACAAAGACTAATAAACCAGTAATCATATTCAACATGCAAGCGTTCATTTCACGGTGGACGGTTCGCCTCGGAATATAAAGCAAGCGTCACCTTTAAAACGGGAGCCTTGCCCACGGACGGGGCGAAAATGAAGAGAAGTGAATTAATTATCCGCCGTCGACTCATACTGGGCACCGTGACGTTGGGAATCTCTGCAGTTCAATTTTACCTTATTACGTATTTAGGCACATCAAAGCTTCCGCCCTCTCGGCAATGTGTAGAAAAAACTCTATGATTTGACAGAGGCAATTCCTCACGCGCTCGCTGGTAATTTCCTACTTTTGCCAGTTATTAGTGGAGATTTCTGTAGAGACGGAAAATCACGTAGCGGCACAGCGCGAACCTCCAATCTCCTCCTCAATACACGGGAGTATTCCGGCAACCGCGGGTCCACAGGTAACTGGGCTGGGAGATAAAGTATAGTCGGGAGGACTCGGCGACGTCAGGACTGCCCACAACACGGCTATCCTTATTAGAGCTACGTAAACACCGTTACTAATGGCCTGCCGTAAGAAAAAAATTCACTTAATCTCTCTGTGCCCGGCGCGCCGTAACAAAACGGGTTATTTCCACGGGGAATATTTAGTTAATTTTTCGCTGGACGTAAATTGGCGGCGAGATAGCTTTGAAGTGAAGATTTATTAATGTTTGGAGACTGGAGTGCTCCACCCAGGAGACAGGTGTGCGCCGCGCAGGAGATCGGTGCCGGAGCCGCTGGCGCACAGACTCGCCAGCTTTACAACAAAGTAAAACTACATCGTCAGGAAAATTACGAGTGTTGTTTTAGGAGAGGGAAAGACAAGCCCCATTTTGTACGTGTTTGAGGGAAAGTAGATCAATCAGCTGTCTGACAGTTTAACGACTTAGGAGAGCGTGAGGACGCACATATCGGGCAGAAAATGGCTCTGAAATACCCACGAGCTCTGCGCGCGCTCTCTCTCTCTCTCTAGCACTGGTATTGTGGAGAGGAAGACGGTTTTTAGACACTATTATTATTATTGATTTACAGGAACAACACTAACATAAAAGCAATACCGCGGCAAATTCGTGAAGATACAAAGGAATGTGGATCAACATACCTTCCTCTAATTCTAAAGTTTCTGTTTTCCCTTCTAAAGCATCAAATATCTTTATTACCTCCATGAAGTATGTAATTGGGGTTATATTTTCAGCTGTGTTTTTGTGCGTGTGTCTGTCTGTCAATGAGACAAGAAGGGATGCATGGATTGGTTTCATACTTGCTGTGTTGGTAGCGTGTGGCAAAAACTGGAAATGATTTTGGGTCCCCTTGCGATTTCCCTTGGTACTGCAGCGGATTTGATATCTCGTGTTTTGAACAAGCTATGGCCACAATATTTGGGTGGTAGATAGGCCTTGTGCTCGGGAAGAAGTGACATAAGTTTGGGCTCCCAGTGGCTAGTTTTGGAATTGCAGGTGTATTTTTGTCAAAAACCTTCCGTGAGGAAAGGAATAACGTATTTTCATGATTTTGGGTTAGGTAGCTTAAACAAAGATGAAATACAAATTATGTGACTTAGAAGGATATCTGTATAACTCATGAAAATATTCAATCATAGCAGTTTTTTTTCAATGTATCTATTGTCCCAGACATGACATGATATGGTCTTGACAGTTGGGTGGCAGATAGCTTGTGACGTCAGAGACAGGTTTGAGCCCCTTAACATTTAGTTTTGGGACTGCAGTATCTTTGTCAACACATTCCAAAGGGGATAACTGAAGAAAGGAACGACGGAGTTTAATTATTTTAGGCATGCAGGTAGCTTAAGCAAAGATGTACACAAATATATGCATACTATGCAAATGAGAACTTAATTTGCATGACTAGTGAGGAAATTGTATACCAGTAATTATATTGTTTTCCGTATACGGACTTCAATAACTGTAACAAACTGTAACGAAGATATCAGAAACGTAAATGAGGGACTGATCTGTATAACTAAAATGGCAAAACCAGTTAATGATAAATGATGGGAACTTAATACTTGTGACATGTTTAGTTGAAGGTAAACATTACCATGCATAAACTAAGCAAATGTGTAAATCATTTGCATAAAATATATGTCATGGAGATATGAAGTTGCCGAACTCTAGCTTAAACATGTTTCTTTCTGAAGGTCGCAAAAAAAAAACACGTTAGCATGCGCTCTAATGGTAAATTTTTGCGCATTTCTTAAGAAATGCGCAGAACTTTGGTGATTAAATCACTCTTCAGGTCTATCCGTTCAGCCAAGAAACCAAGTGCATCGTCCTTCTCCATTCCTTGTAGAGTCCGCGATAGAAGGCAGAGATGAACAGCTGATCCCTTCTTCAAAATTCATGGAGTTTGACATCGGCTCGTAGCGGCGAGGAATCAACTTTCAATTTCCGAGTTGATACTAACACTTAGGGTCTCTATTTCAGTCCGAAATTGACCGGCCTCAGGAACTGTACACGTTCAAAACACATAGCCGGTAGGCAGAGGAAGAAAGGGAGGGGGAGAGACGGAAGGAGAGAGGAGACAGAGGGCGGAGAGAGAGAGAGAAGGAGGTAGGAAATTAAGGGAGAGGGAGAGAGAGCGGGAGAGAGACGGAAGGAGAGAGGAGAGAGGGAGAGGGAGACGGAATGAGGGAGGAGAGAGGGGGAGGTAGAGAGAAGGAGGGAGGAAGACAGAGAGAGAGGGGGAAGAGAGACAAAGATGGGGTGCTGATGGAGAGAAATGGTTAGAAAAGCACTTGCCACAGAAAACTTAGGCGGAAGCCCGGTAGTCTGAGATAGATTATTTGCTGGTAGTAGTCTTACGTATACTATGGTGTTTGTTCAATAACAAGTTCATTCAACTCTCTGGCGAGAAGATTTCTCATTTGTAAGGGATAGAGAACTCTTTACTCGATGGGCAGTCAGCGATTTAAGTCGGGTCACATGGCTCTTTGAATATAACTCCAAAGTAAAGACTGATGGCAGAAGTTCGACAGGACGATTTCGTACTTGATGAAATGATAGGAAGAGCATTAGTTCCACAAAGGAAGTATTAGCGGTTAAACAATGATGAGCGGCTGGGACTAGCCAGATGGCGGGGCGGCACGAAATCATCAATTTTCGTCATAATTTTTCTTTCCAATTTCAGAATATGACGTCAGGTCACCCACAAACTACCATAATTCACCCGGCGGCCGATTCATCACGGAATCCTTGACGCTCAGATATTCATTACAAATTATAAGTCACTCACGCAAAACGTATGAACTCCGGATTGATAGACAGTGCGTGGTACCCAGAAGTCATCAAGTAAATACCAGCACGGAGCCAGAGTAATAGTCGCTGAAAACGGTATTGGAAAACAGGGGTCTTTAGATTATTTGGGAAAAGGCGCACCTTAATCACCGAGCGTCAAACAAGAAAGTTTAAAGCGCTCGCGGCGAAATGAAAGGGAGAGAATCAGAGGGGCAGCCTCCGGGAATTCTCCTCCCATTCCTGTAACAGCTGCGGTGGGCGTTCGACTCATCGGGAATCGGTTTCTGCAAAACGGTCGGAATCTTTGAAATTGTAGGTATGAAAAGCAGAGAAAGTTGACCGCCAAAGAGAGGTCAGGAGGTTAGACCACTGTAGGAGATATCCTCGGCGCGTTGTCTGCGAGATGGAGGCGGCGGTCCGACCGGAGTGCTGATATTCCGGGAAGTCGTTCCTGGAATTTGCAGTGCCCGCGCTCCCTATCTGATCTCTGTCTGGGGAGCGCGGTTCGTGAAAAGCGCAGCGATTGCACCCGCTCCCTTTCATTTGCTCCATCAGATTAGGCACAAGGCTTTGTCGGAACGTCTCGGTTAATATTTCTTTCGGTCTATTTCACCCAATTGCGCAGTTTTGGCGCTACGCGTTCCGGAGAGACAGAGGCGCGCCAGCCTGATCATCTAATGAAGAACCCGCGCAGCGAAGATCACAGCTTCGCAGGAGTCGGCTTTGCACTGCATCATCTCTGATATCATAAAGCAAAGTGCCAAAAAGCCCAAATCCTGGCAATTCCAATGCGCGGATTGCGAGGCATACATTTTTGATGACTAATAAGCGGGTTTTGAAAGCCAGTGTTTCGGCTCCCTGCCCGCAACGTTGTCCCATAGGCTCCACCATAAATCCCCTTTATGGGAAGGCAAAACAAAATTAGTTATTAAGATGTAAGTCATCGATTTTCTTCAAAGACCAGGGCGATTGAAGTTTGCGAAAGGGCGGGCTAGCACGCATCCATAGCCGCGTGGTTCGTCTGTGCCGGCGCGCTGTAATAAGAGAGCGCCAGCACTCCCGATATCGTTTCCTCAAATCGATGAAAACGGACGCAACCGAACCCAAAATTGTAAATTACAGGGCAGCTCCGTCTTACCTCTTTCAACGCTGCCAGTGGCGCTATCACTCTTGGCGGCCACGACAGCACTTCTGTTGTCTTTACCCTGATTGAATTTGGGGATTTGCATACATTGGCAGCCAAGATAAAAGGATGAAATAGATTGGGATTACGGCCATTTTCCAGGATCACGGGGGCTTTAACGGGAAGACTGCGTTTGTGGCATACGACTTGGCATCGCGAGGGGAAAGCTACATCTGCATGCTAACGTCCGCCGCTACAAGCACGGAGATAAAACCGCAGATACGTCTTCTTTTACATCCATCCGCTTGTGCGATAACATCAAAAGGAAAGACGAGATGAAGGAGGTTTCTCGTGTGAATCCTTAAGATTTGAGCACAAAGAAGACCGGGCGAAGGCATTGTACTTCAAGGAGATGTTGCGAACGTCTTGGCTTTTATTTGAGTCATCTGCGCTTGCTTTAAGTCACAAGAGCCCCACTTTTATCCGCGTCTTGCGATAGGAATGACACTTAAGGGACGAGCGCGAGACGGCCGCTCCTGGCGGGCCCACGCTCGGTGATGATGTGTGGGCTGTTTGTAGTTGTGAAAGTTTGGCTGTTGTGCAGGGAAGTTGGCGGCGACCGGAAACTTCGCCAACAGAAACTGCTGACTTTTCAATGCGCATATACAGGGTTATAGAAAGCAGTAGAGTAAGTAACTCTGTAATTAAAATCAAAACCACGATGAACCTAGGACAGGATAAGATATAATAATATGAATAGTTGGTGATCCTTATTAGGAATATCTTAAATAGTATCCAGAAACAATTGCGTACAGGGAAGTGAAATGGCCATCTAAAATGGCATATTCTTAAGTTTTAGACGGGGAGGTGATATCGATTTCGATGTCGCTTGGAGGAGGCAAATAAATTCGATTTATCGTAGTTTGATGTACGAAACTGAAATGGCATCGCTGTATCCTGCGCTGGCGGTTATGTACACATGCCTGGCCTTGGTGCTAGAAGACTATCACCACCAGATATTGGTCGGGGTCTCGCCCAGATAGATCTCTGATATTTTAGAAAACATATCTCTGATGCACTGATGATAACATTGGCTTCCAATAAGTCACAGCTAGAGGGGCAAATCGTTCATATAAAACACACATTCATGACACATGTAAACGCACACAGAGATGGATACAGACACACTGGTGTAGACACAGATAGGCACACACACACACACACACACACACACACACACACACTCTCTCTCTCTCTCTCTCTCACACACACACACATACACACTCGTACGAGCTCGCATGCACAGATACACAAATATACGGACACGCCAACAGACGCGCACACACGTGGGAGCGAGCGAGCGCGCACGCACATACACACGGACACACACACACACACATGTACCGCTACCTACCTACCTACCTACCTGGGCCACCCGGTTGCGACAGAAAGTGAAGTGGTTGTTTTGCGACTCCCACGCAGAGAATGATCTGACCGGAGACCGTGCTTACCTAGACTGTTGGAAGCGTCAGACTCCGTCATAAACTACATGTAGTAGTTGACATATTAGGAAGAGTAAACGGGCAGTTACCAAGGGGCCCAGCTGTTTGGGAAGCGCGGTTCGCGGGTAATAGTTGTTTTAAGAAATGCATCGTTAACATTTCCCAGAAACTGCTTAAAACTCCCGCTACCCTTTGAATTATTGACATAACTGACAGTACTTCATGTTTTACAGCCTAGTATTCATATTAAAGGCTGTCAGAGGTGTACCACAAGACCTATCAAGGGAGCAATAGCCTAGAAGATAAGAGCATAACTATGAGGTTCCAAAATACCTTGTCTCCGGCCTTTCGGAGTTTCCCTTATATCTTTATCCACCGGAAATATAGCACGGACATTAAGAGTACCCGGCAGTGAATGTTTGTGCAGAGAACGGGACTTTAATGCATTTTCACCGTGGCGTAACGGCGCGTTTATGGGAGGGAAAGCGTCCCGCGTGTCGCGCTCAAGTCTCAAATCGAACGTAAAGCTGGTGACATTTTGGTAGGTCGGCAATTATGGCTCCTAAATATGACTTCTCTAATGGCAGATGTCTCGGAAATTGTCTCGGTCACGGTCTGGTGGGCCCAATTTAAGTGTGCGAAGACGTGGTTCGGAGGCTAATGCTGTAGCCATGCTCAAACTTTCAAAAGAACACGGACCAAACAGCACATTGCGCCGGCAGAATGGGCTACCTCAGGCTATGTTACGATTACTCACGTGGCTGGGCCCTCGGCTGGAGCATCCCTCGTTAAGTTAGTGATAAAATCGCACACGTCGGCCGATATGGAAAAAAGAAAAGCCACAAAAACTATCTTTACTGAACCTCAGCACGCGAGCGACCAATCTCCAACTTAACTTCTGACGTTTACGTTTGATGTTCTTCGGCTTTGTTTTCGCTCGATGTCCATTAGAGTGACAATGGGGAGCCTAACGGCTCTTTGGAATCATCAGTAATGGTTTAGATAAAGTCCGTTAGCGGCGTATCTGTCGTGTTCTTCTCTATCTGATACAATGACAACTCTGTGGACGGTGCATCTTAGTCTCCAGGAACGTCTGATCAGACATTACGGGCAGCAGCAGAAGACAAGGATCATTCGTCTCCAAGGACGACAAAAGCCAAACTTTGAAACTGTGTTAAAGCAATTTATTTCTTCTGATTCAACCGTGTTGTCAGATCTTTTCTCTAGATCCCGTGCCTGAGATTCCGAGTGTAAATTGCTCTGACATAGTGGCTCAACTTTTAAAAGGAATTCTGACAAAGCAAAGGGATGAAAAGTTTCCCTGGCATTTGAAAGCTCTTTCCAGATCCGGTGCACCGTTTGTCAGACTTCACAAGTTTTCTGATGTATGGTTTTAAAGTTTCCGCGGCGACAGTATGGGAGGGGGAAACCTTTGAGAAACAAACCTTTTCCATGAGAATATATCATAAGGTCTTCGCGCAAGTTCAACAGCGTGAACTATTTTTTTACAACCCGGGTTGGACAAATCCACTAGCCCTATTGTCCAGGGCAAGTGAAAGTGCTGATCGGGCAAGTAAGTTTTTTCCATTGAGAAAGAGATTTTTATACACTTTTTACAATCATGACATCAAGCAATGGTCAACATACAAAAATAGAGGCAATGATAAGAACTCAATTGCTGGAAGTGAAAATGCAAATAAAAGTGACATTTGAATTTTGAGCACGTCAAAAATTGGTCGTTCGGGCAAGTACGTTTTTATGCGCTTGCCCGACAGGACAAGTGAATTTTAGAAAACTTGTTTAGCTCTGAACAACTATCTAACTGTGCATTATGCAGGATAGGTATCGTTGGCGACAGTTAAATGATGTTGTCGCTATCCCCGCCCCTGGTCACGGCAGAGACGGCACGGTTGCCCGCTCAGCGGATTTGGTGGCTGCTCAGCGGCTCAGCCCGGCCCCTTTGATCGCCCCGTGTCCTGTGTTCTTACATGACATGCATTGCTGGAAGGGAAGATCTTTGCTACCGTGGAGAGACTGGCTCCATCTGATACGTCATTCTCTGTCTGATTCCATGGGCAATTTCATACTGTTTTCGTTTTGTGTCGAGTTGTGGCAACACATACAAGCAAGTTACGGGGTTACCCATTAATCAATTAGCACAATGGCATTCAAGTAGTGGTATACGTAACGTATACGGTTAACGTAACAGCACTTCCAGAGCCCATGTACTTTTTCGAATATTCAGAACCGGGAGCCCATCAGAAATGGTGGGTCATTTCACTCACGTGTATTGTATGGTTGAAAGGTGTGGATGATGGCATCAGTGAAAAGGTTAGGGTACAATACAAGACTTTATTCTAGTTAGCTTAAAGATATTACTCAAAGTTTATAACTCAGTGGACATAACGATGCCATGTATAACGATATTTACGGCAGCGTATCGCTTAAAATATATCCAGAGTTTACCTTATTGTCTCTACTTCATGCACAGACTAGTGGTTTCTCATTTTGCAAACATGAACTTCGGATCAGGTGCGCGGGGACAGATAGTTTTCCGATATGATGCTGTCAAGACCAGGTATTTATGACCAACCAGTGTATATGGTACATAAGCTGATTATCCCGTGAACGTGTTCCCCTACCGTACAGCGTTACCCCGCCTGCGACAATATGTCAAGGACAGCAGCCGAAACAGATCCGCATAATCTAGTTTGGCTATCCATTCATTTCCCCCTGGAAGAGCCTTAAACATTTTTCTATCTAACATATAGTTGTCTGTGGTAATCCGGACATCTTGCCACATGTTCGCTACATTTGTGGCCAGTAATGTTACGCGTACATCGTGTCCACTGGATTACTGTATTCTCCATCTAACCTTTTATCTGATGTCACCCAAGTCCGCCATATTCGTCACCGCATCAGAACAAACTTGTCTTCATTTCTTAGTCAGTCACTCGCATGCTGTCTGTGCCTTGTTGTCCTCATTTGCTGACAGCACAAAAAAGTAACAGTTTCTGCCGTCAAATCAAGTACTGCCAGTAATGCACATATTGTCTGGTGCGTTCTTATTGGCACAAAGTTTTAGGCACAAAGTTTCCCATTTTTCCACACATTCAACCATAACTCATAACCCTGACCTTCAAAAACTAGTACAGCAAGGTTAATCACTCATTCTCATTCTTAAATCTCCAACAACAGCTCCTAATAGACTAAGCGTGGTTGCACATTTATAAACGGAAGTATGAAGTGTGAAAAAAAATGCCCACACTTCATGGGTTGCACGGCACACATTTCGTCCTGAAGTTGCGGGGCTAGCAGCATTTTTCTGCGTCTGTAGCCAACGAGTAAGTAATTCGATGATGACACACATTTCAAAGTCAAGATCAAAAAGAAGTAATATCTTTCATGTACTTCGTTTGTTCTTTGTCTTTGACGTCGACGTCTCAGATGTATTTCAGTTGCTCCTTGTAGAATGAAACGACAAGGCCGTCCTTTACAGTAGCTTCTTCTATCCGTAGCTGATCAAACCATACGTCTTGATGCATGATCCTTTTATTTGTTTCCGAGTACAGCTTTGATTACGTTAGTCCCTTTGGTCGTCCACTGTTCCGTACCTTCCCCTTCCTTCTGAATCCGTATCTTCCCAATCAGTCATTCCTTGCCAAAAGGCGGCCGAGCGAGCCCGAACCACAAAAGTTCGCTCTTGATAAGTAACCACTCGTCCTCCGGTGATCCCAGAGCTTCCTATCGAGATTTGTCATCTCTGATCTCCCTTTTCTGTCGCCGTCTGTCAGGCGGGCGAGGTTAGGGGCGTCACGAGTTCGTCTCTGATAAGTTGAGCGGACGACAACGACAAAGAGAGCGTCACAGATGAAATAACTCTACAGTCGACCCGTATTACCTGACAACGTCTGTCGTGATCTTCTACCCAATATGGAATGTCAACCATCAACAGCTCTGGAAACTTCTGGAAAAGTTTTTGAAAGTTTGGTTGCTAACAAATGTGTATCATAATCATGAGACTGATTTCGTATCATCTTCAAAGTGCGAGGAAATATTTCTAAGAGATATGCAAGTCAGCAAGTAGTTACGTGAATATTAGTCCACTGATTGGGAATACCTCAAGTGACAATACTGCAACATTTGCCCATCCTGCAATTGTGACCAAAACGTGTCAGTGCTGGATACGATACTAAATTGTATTGACGAACTTTATTGCACATTTCCGCTCTAGGGGGATTATTACAAGTCCATGGGTTTACACACACAGATGTGGTTGAAGCCAAAAATTGACTGTTATGATAGTGTCATACAGCTGCACAATTACTGATGTAACATCTATTGTCAGACGTAAATTGGTGGTTAATCGTTGAGGATGATATGCAAAACCACGAATCTTGTGCCTCGGAAAACATAATCTAGTCGCTCAATGCGCGAACATATGCCCAAGGTACGCTGAATACGGTATGAATCCTCCAAACCCACGTCAGCGGTGATCAGCTGCACGGAGTGCGTGACATTTCCCAAGTAAGAACCGCCGCGTGAAGACGATAATGGTTCCTAACGATCTCACAAATTGACATCGCGACAGGCCCGCGTTGCTAGTGGTGAAAATCCATAAACATGTCATCGCCTAAAATCTGCAGAATTGGATTTACGCTGTGCAGGGGACAGAGGTGATTTGGTAAGTACTCCCGCGGGCGGGGATTACGGAGAAATCACGGGAAGTCATTAAATCCTGCACATGATTAAGCGTGTTCATGATCAAGTCGCACGTTCAACGTCACACATAACAAACTCACCATCTTACAGAAAATAGTCTGAAGGACAAAAAGTCAGCAAAATCAACCCACGAAAGCATTTCAATGAGTGTAAACATGGTTATATCAATTTTACCGACTAGATGGATTTTCTTGGCGATTTTTCAAGGGTACGTATGAGTATCAATCCATCGCCACCGATCTACAACTTCATATCTATCTCAAGTAATCGTATGACGGGCAAATATAACCTTCAACATAAGATAGTACAAGATGGTAGGTATCGTACAGGTTACCGTAGATACCATACAGGAATGGTGATGCGAATCACCTGCAATTTTTGTCGTTTTCCGTGAGGTACCACAAATGATCTTCACCGTGTTCGCACACTGGCGCCAATCCAACGTTTGAACGGGAATGCCGAACGACCGTGACTAGTTCATGACTGAGGGGACAGCTAATTAGACTACATTTTATGGCTATACTAAGGTTTTCATCGACTCCAATGTATGAACATAATAAGTATGGCTATCAACTTGTCCACATCCAGTTTGAGGGTGTATATTTTTTTACCACGAGAAACTTAACTCGTTATTTGCTAGTGTCCTGAGACCAATTACTCGACAAATGGTGTAGCTATGGTGTTCAAGGAGAGAAAACTTCACGTGGCCATTTCTAGCTGAGTTTTCCTCTAATTTTACTAATCATCATGATAACCGGCTTGTCTCCAGCAATGGGAGCTATGATAATCTATATTGTCCTCGCGCAAAATTATGCAACTCGATTGTTGATAGCATCTGTGCATCACTATGGCAGTCTTTTGATGAGTTGCCTCAGAGTGGAGAAGTGAGATAGCCATTATACAGTGTCGGGGTCCGGAGTTTCTGTAACCTTAGATGCAGCTTTCTGTCTCTTTTGTTTGTCTCGGAAATTGATTCAACAGTTGGAAACAAACTTCTTGCCACGTGGTTTCATTATCTAACCACCCAGCCCACCTGTCCGTCGTGCCATGGATGTAGTGTGTACATCGTGCATCGGTGCCGCTGGGCACAGGTCATCTCGTTTTGTCGGCCCGACTATCTACTCAGTCCACCTTGCAGCAGGGAAAGCGCAGGGGAACGCGGGCGGGATTAGGCACGCTCGGCTCATCAGCACACTCCACTGAGACGGGTCTACACAACAAAGACTCCGCCTGTCATCGGCGGTAAGCCGCGGTACGTGGAGGGACGAGGGAGGTGTATCTAACAGGATTTAGCTGAAGACGTCCCGGAGTCGGCTAAAGGCGCGCATGTCATCTGCATTTCCTTTCAATGTGCCTGATACATTGAAGATTGTTCCACTCATGTAGGGGTGGGACGTGAGGACATTTTAAGGGAGACGTTTCATACTTGGCCGGGCTTACCAGACGTTGTTCCCCTTTCATAACATTAGACTTTCCTATCGTACCGTACCACCCTTACGACACATCAGAAAATTTCTGCTTTTGTGCTTCGTGGCTGCAGAATGAAGCTATGTGCAGCATTTTGCAATCTCTCTAATGGTTTATCCGATAGTGAAATTCACATTTTGCAAGTCATGTTATGATTTTTCAGGTCCAATATGTTATTATTTTGTTTGACACATTCGTTCCCTTTCATCTACAGATATGATAATTTTTTTTCAATGTTCAGAAACTAATCCTCCAGTTCACAGGTTTGACCAGCAACCATATTGGACGGGTGATTGCCAGCAACTCAGTTGCCTCTCACACTGATCCGGAGCAAAGAGTGTCACTGTGAAGTAGGAGGGGCGCCACTATTGAGGAAAAAGTAGGTCACATGAAGAATCATTCTCAACGATAGCTTCATATTTTTCACCCTTTCACCTCCGACAAGGGAGTCTTCACAAGTAAGAGGGAAAATGATGACAAGCTTTCAACGCAAGGTACAAACTTCTTCAGAAGATTGTGTAAAATCCGCCTGGGTGTGCTGGACTTGACGACCAGTGTTTGTTATCTACGGTTTGGGAATTACAGAGAGGCAGTGATCGTCATTCTCGCAGAATGTGACAGAATAAGTGTACACGTGGACTTTTGAAATACTGTTAGTCCGGAGACCTGTTCATAAAGGGACTGTTCGCCATTATCGTTTTAGAAACAACATCGTACATCTCTGCCCCCTGTGTGGATTAGAAACACGCATGGGAAACGTCAACCGTTTTAGAAATCACACTCGTATATCTTCAAATTTAAAATCATTGTGTGCATTTGCAGTGTAGTTAAGGAGGTATCCCGTGAAACCTATCCTGTTAGAAAACATCCATAATCGCTACTAATTTACGACTTTTGTCGGGTGTATATTTAAAGGGAAGGCCATGGAGGGACGCTGGGTGTGATTAATACACACCTGCCTATCTTAAGCCAGGTGTGACAGCAGTAACGGCCTGAGAATAATGTGCCTTATATTTCACCTGTCGCATCCCGACACCCCGTGGCACCAGCGCTGCCGGCAGAAGGGGGATAACGCAAATTACCTCCTACTAAAGCCGTTTCCTGCTGACTTAGCCCCCGTCCCAGGCGCCGCCTGCAGCTATGGTACATAAAAGATAAAACAGGGAAAACTGCGTCTGGTTTCTAGGCTAATAATATGCGGTGTGGCGACGTCCTTATCGCTGCAGACTTCGCAAACTTCTTGCAACACCGCCCCGTACTTGTGTCCGATACGAGCCCGTCCCATCCTTATTTCTAAGCCCCCTCCCACGCCGATAACCATCGCGCACAACTGCCGCGTGTTTCCCGCCATGTCCCACTTTCCCCCGCCTCTATCTGCACCTGACAGCGCTACCGGGATCAGGGAAGTCAGTAACTTGTCATTACTGGAATTTCCTGAGGAATGACACCTGAGGTTATCACCGCCCACCAGCGTTACCTGCGCGTCCCAGGTAAAATAAGGGACGCCTCATGGCATTTGGAGGAAACTCCGATGGCACAAAAAAACGGAAATTTATAACCGTCATTAACAAGTTCAACGGGAGGGAGATGTTGTCTTCCTGCGCCTGTTTTTCTTCCCTTTTGTGGGCATGACGGGAATGGTGCTACGTACAGAGAGCGTGGAACTCGTAAAGAGACAAACAACGCACCTATTTGGTAACATTAACGGTACTTTAGCTCAGTTTTTGTAGCATTAACGCATGCCCCAGCACACACATATGCATGCCGAATTCTTTCACAATCCGTCCCGGTACCAGAGCATTGCCACAATGTTACCAAACGCGGCCACAGTAACTAGACATGGAAACGCTTTTCAACGTAAACGGAATCGTCAGGCGTTCAGTGAAGTCCATTCCAGTCTGTCTTTCAGACTTCAGTTTTCATCTTTTCTACGAGAAAGGGAGCAGTGAGTTACTGAAGAGATCGCCATGCTTGTCCACGGTGGTTTTTCGGAAAGAATTTGCCATCAGACGATTCAATTACAGCCATTGAAAAGTTGCTCAAGGATGTACAGGGTTACCAGACCCATTTGTAGAACTCCCCGGCATGAACTATTCCACCGCGACCAGGTGTGGAGGTCAGCAGCCAAGGGTTTAACGGCCAAACCTACTATACGTACAGTATGAAGACATCTGGTTGAAAACTTTGGATGAAAGATTGCAACTTTGCTTGTTTGTTCACAGCACCACGCACAGACTACATGTAGATCAATGGTCACTCGTGGCTCTTACTGAGTTGTGCCATTTGTCGTACAATAAAACATATCGATACATTTCGTTATATTAAAGACGTATGAAACAGGATGCAGTCATTCAAACACTTAAAAGTAGAGGCCAACGTTCCCAGTGACATAACACTTTAAGATTTTGGTTACTCTTTATGCCTGGTGACCACTAGAGCGGCTTGTCTGGCAGTCTGCAGATTCTCGTGCTCATCCAAACTTGTAACGACAAGCACCATGGCGCGACTACCCACTCAAACACAGTTCGTACTCGCACGGATTGTTATGACCATGAATTTTCCGTCAGCTGCTAACAAGCTTGATTGATTAGACCGCATCTCTCTCATATTGTTTTGGCATCCTTCAACCATAGGAGCTGGTCTGTGGAAAACCTTACGAGCGGAACAGTGACATTTTGAGAGAACACTGCCGAACCGACAGGAGGTACGGAAATTGATGACTTGCCCCAGAGCGGAGAAGTGAGATAGCCATTATACAGTGTCGGGGTCCGGGAAGGTGCCCGAGTTTCTGAAGACCAATATAATGCCCAGTTGGCTCGACAATTTGTCATGTTCAGGAGGAGTCACCCTCCCCCACAAACTAGTTATTGCCAAGAAACTACCGGATCTAAGTTAATAGTTGTCAAGATCAACACATTGCAGTCTTGGTGCAAAAACAACTCAATTATACGCGTTGAAGGTTGAAATTACTTGCAATGGTTATAATTCAGATCCAGGCAGATCTAATCTAAGATATAATGTCAATTTTACTAATGAAATACACATAATATGTACATATCTGAGTTTAAGTGCTGCACGCAATTATTTCAAACTTTTCTGCCAGGCAAGGAGAAAGTCTGTCCAGAAGCTATAATCCAGAGGAATTACTGTAACAAGCCGGCTCCCTTGTGTCCTTGGGGGGAGAATAACATCCCTTCGATCCTCTACATCAACAGCGCATTATAAGTCTATAATTAATGGTCTAATCAAATCAGATTATCCCTTTCATTTAGGCGCAATTGACGGAAGAATGGCGTCCTCTGCACGACACTCCGCACGGAAGAAACTTATCAGCTAGTCCCAAAGTTTCTCATAAATATATAATTGATGGCAGTACGAACATCAAAGACATGCATAATTATTCTGTTCCCCACGGGGGATTTAAGTATTTGTCGCAGGCATGTGACTGCAAGGGAAGATCATTTCAAAAATGTGCGTCAGGGAGTCTGCCAGGGGAAATCAGGACGGCGTATGAAACTCTCTGGCAAGGGAGGAAAATCATCACAAGTCTGATGGATGTTTAGATATATGAGAAAAAAATATCCACAAAATCATAACACTGATAAAACTCAACATTTGCATGCAAACATGGCTCTCATGAAACCAATTATAAATCGTAGGCCTAGAAGAGATATTTTGACCAATTTTCCTTCTTTTTTTTTCGAGATCTGTGATGCTAAAATTCAGTGGCACCCTAGATGTTGTCAGTCTAGATATAAATTTGTAATGCTTGTTATTGTAACATGGCCACAATTACTATATTGACAGCAATAATGAAATTCATATTGATTCAGTGATAGCATGTACAAATCTTGCTTGAATGCCATCCAAAACCAGACATTGTTCAGGTACGTAAGTGAGTTGGATCACTAAGTCTTAAAATGTGATGTACATAATATTATCATTTCTGTCAGTAGTTAGTGTACCCAACTGTTTGCATCAAATTCTCTATAGAGTAATTCATTATATCAACACAATCCATAAAGTTATGGGCAAAACAGAATCAGCAGGAATCCTACCTGTAAGGAGACACACCAGAGAGATAAGTGACAGTCTCCCACTCCCTGGGCACCAGCTGCAGGATTTATCAGTCCATTTGTACAAATTTGCTGTAGGTTTGTTTTACAGCAGGGACAGAGATGGCATTAAAAGCAGCGATCAGCCAGCAGGTATTCCAAACATGGCCCATATAACCACAGGCAGCATGTAGGTTTCTGTACTACTTGTCTGCTGCATATTCATCTTGTACTCACAACTGGGTTAGTTCTATAACGTCAATAGAATAGGCAAAAAAATCCTGAACAAAAACAATTGTGTCCTAAACATTCTACATGGCATTAGCTTGTACCCACCAAGGTACTACAAATTTTGAAATTGTTGTGACAGTTTTATGTTTCTGGTTTTTACAGTGACCTTTTCATTGCAAATTTAAAACCACCACAGAAATGCTGGTTCTGTGTTCTACCTGCCGAACCCCTTCAACTGCAAACTTACAACAATTGTGTACACTCCATTTTCTCCCAACCATGAAATTAAAGCTGCATTTACAGTACACTTGTATTTGATAAATGATACACAACTTTTGAGGTACATTGGCTAAAACCCCAACACCATAAAACACACGTATTAAAAATGTGAGATTCATGAACATTTCTGGCATGTTTTCTTCCTGCCAATGGCATATGGGAGCATCCCTTACTGATGGCAGGTTGGCTGTTTTACCCCAATCAGTTTCATCGTGGGATAGACGTACGCACCACCTGGTCCCACGCTGACTCGGTCACGGGAGAGATAATGTCATATTGGTCACTCATCCATGGGCGTGTCTGTTACGTTACGCCACTCAGTACAGGTTCACTTCCTAACAGGCCACTGAGATCATCGCTACTGATATGGGAGCACGCTTCCCTGCTTCTCGGTACGATGACTGTACCCAATCTGTGACCTATCCAACACACCTGGGATGGTTACAGATAATATAACTTTAGAGTCTCATAAAGGCAGCAGTCCAGTAATGAAAGCTCAGAGCAATCAAGTTAAAATTTCTTTCTGCCACTAACAAAAATCATTCTCTCACTTAACAAAAGATGAATTGTTTCCATGGCAAGCCTCTTTTTATCTGAGTCCATAAAAGTATAAAGTACAGAAGTCTGAGGTACCATTTTCTGGATTCTGTTGATCTTTATAATTTACAATCAAAGTATTGTTGGGACAAAATTGGAATGCATTGTAAGTTGATTCTCACATCAACATTACCATAAGAGAGATGGGCAAAAACAAGTAGAATGTTACTTTCTGATGTCCACAGCTTTGTGCACACAAGTGCAAAGTTTCCTTTGGGTTGTAAATTATGAAAACACACCTCACATCAATATCCTGAACATGCCTGACTAAACAATTCTGTTGAAAAGCTTTTGTTGGAAAGTCTCTTTGTTGTTTGGAAGAAGTTATTTTGGAAGCTAGACAACTTTGGTGATCAAACGCTTTCCCCATCTCTACTATGCCTTTGATGTGCCCGTGTGTTTATGAAAGTGATGGATTGGTTGAGTAATGGCTCCATAAAAGCCATGAATTTATGAATTCATTACAGCTAGGACATCCTGCACTTCGCTATCAGCGCAAATTTGTCAAATTACCCACGTGGACGTTGCCGTGTCCGCACACTCTTTCATCATGCCTATAATATCATATCTTTTGTCTATTCTGATGGAGGTGCGAGGCGCAAAGTGGGATGTAGTTTAATGGAATTTCTTTGTGGGGGATTCCGACAAAGGACTAAACAGCAATGAAACAACGGCAAAAATAAACTGAGCATGGCATGTTAATGCATCAGCCGTGTAATATGGAATGCTATCAAGCACGGCCCGCTATTTTGGGAGGAGTATCTCGCACATTATCCATAATCTTGATGCAGCTATTCATCAAAAGCTGATATTCCCATCTCATAACGCACATTTCTCTGTGGAGATCAAAGGAACATGAAGCATGTTATGTATTTAGCCACATTACTCCCAACCCCATTCACCTCTGACGTCAGCTGTATTATCAACTTTAGAGGATCACAAAATTCATTATCTCTATGATACAGCATTGTAAATTCCCATCTCACGATGTTATAAAGGGAATTGAAACACAAAGAAAGAAAAATAGAGGCTTTCGTTGCATAGGCTCCTTCTTTGATCCTCGTTTCTCAAGCAAACAACGTTTTTGAAATTCTAACAAGCATCATTGTTGCCAAACAGTGATGTGTTGTGACAATACCTAATGCTGAAGAAGAGCTAGTATTTTGTCTGGGGACTTCATAAAGCTTGTGCATACATCATTTCCATGCTGGGAGCAAGATATTAACAGGGAAAGTGATGGATTGGTCTACAGACAAATATGCGAAGTTCTCTACTGGTTTGTCATCATGAAGAGTAATAAATTGCACCCCCTGTCAATACTAGCTATTAACCTTTTCCATACAAATAAATGTAGTGCACATTGCAGTCAATTTCATTTCTTAAAAGCATGCACACAAGTGAATGGCAGATACACAAATGCAAACATGTGGCCAGCAAACTAACTTGTAAATATGTCAGGACCTGAGGTCTAAAGTTGTTGATGGTGAAAAACTAAACACATTTGGCCAAATTCAGGGGAAGATTTACTGACACAAATGTAAATTTCTCGTACAAAAATTGCTGGTGAAGTCAACGTTACATGTAACGTTATATGAAATGAAAATGGAGTATGAAACCTTTGTATCTCATTATTGTTTTTATAATACATTATCTCTCAGTAGTCATGTGAGGTAAAATACATACTTGTGTAGAATTTCTGCAACTTACTTGTAACTTCTTTAAAGAAATGTGAAGATTTCAAGCCAAGACATGTATCCTCTGAGTGACTCTTCACACATACCTGATACCAGGGAAGAAAGTACATGGCAAACATTCAGTCTCCTGGTACTCTTTGATACTTTGTTTGTGACAAACGTCCGGTACATCCTGTTTGGAAGCCAAAGTTTGCACTCCCATGGGAAGTTAGCCTTGAGGACTTAATGCCAATTTGGATAGATAGTGCTAATGCATTCAGCTAACAAATTTAAGTAATGTTAACATTAAATGACAGAATGAAGACTTCCTTAGAGGCATGCACAGTTATACAAAGGGAATGCAAAGTAATATTTCCAGACTTTTAATTGAAGGATACATGATTGTAAGATATGGTCCAGAAAACACAACTGCTTGAACTAATGTTGTGGCATTTCAGTTTAAGTGCCCTTATAAATGCGTAACAGATCATACAGATTTAATGCTGTTAGATTTAATGATGTTTCTGGGGTCAAAGAACATGCATGAAAAAAAATCAATATACCTGTAAACTTTGAGATAATTCAAACAATGAAACATCCTGTGCCAATTCACGGTACAGGCATCCACATCCTACCACATCAGGTTAATTTGACCAAAGCCTGGCCGACCCCTTGATGTTGCTCCCTGTACATCACTGATCAAAACGTCTCAAGACAGTTCACCACTTTGCACTACAAGCGCCCGGCTTAAGGAAGTCATCTTGGCTAAGCCCTGTGTGCACTGCAGATTAACAGCTTTCTGCGCCATTGAAAGCAAGGGAGGGGTTAAGTAAATTTAGCTTTGGTCTCTTTGGTATACGATCGCACCCCATCCTCAATTAGCCGTTCCACACAAACACACACAGAAGGAATAGGCTCACTTTCAAGGGTCAAATTTCCCACGATAGTGTAATGTTGGTCTGATGGGTCCTCACAAGACTTTTTAACCCACAACATAGGATTCTAGGAGGGACATGCTACTTTTTACGTACTCGGTAGGTGAGGGGATGTAACTATGTAATGTAACTATGAGGAGGATTGCCTCATAGGAATTCTGCATATGCTGCGATAACTCTGTGTCAACAATGTTCCAGCGACTTCTCACAGAAGAAAAGCCGTATTGTTGAAGGGTATCGAGGGTGAGGACAGACGAACAGGTCGGCGCTCTCTCAGCGTCTTTTGTGTGGTTTGAAAGCGGCAGATGACCCGGCGTGTGCCAGTCTGGGCCCACAATGGGAGCCCACATGTTACACAAGGCATCCGATGACTGCTCAAATGTACACGCGTGAGTCAAGACTACTCCACAGTTATTGACCATGACTCAGCGTCCCTTTGAAGTGGATGGCAGTTTGTTCTTCCAACACCAGTAACTCCACAGAAAAAGTTCCTGTGTCTCTACAGTCAACTGTAACAACGAGCAAGTTGTGTCAAACACCACAGAACTGTCATATTCCACATAGGAACAAGTGCGATCAATGTATCACAGGCCGACAGTGCTAAATATAGTACAATGCCACAAGGTGTAGAGTTTTCAGTCCTTTGTGCTCGCTAACCACATAGTCTTGTTGTTTTACTTTAACAGGTCCTTTGAGTAAATACATAAATAGAAATATCATTTACCACACAGCTAGAGTGGCTGGCAGAAATGGGGTCAGTGGGGACAGAACAGGTCCAGTACCACCCATGGGTCTGATGACATCATAGAACCTGGGTTATATAAGATTACAAAGCTGAATCAATTAAGTAATTATACTACTGTTTCTTCCATTGTACTGTTTGTCTTGTCTAACTTTTCAATGATATGCCAATACTAGAGTCTCAGACTAAAAAACCCCATGTGATCGATGTATCAAATGACAACACCTGTAAATGAGATGCAGTTATCTGTCTTAAGAAAGTTATTACTAAGACAATGAATTGATTAATTTGTAACCAGTGACTAATGAGACTCAATGTTCACATCAAATAGGTGTGTTATTTTCAGACCAGATTTTGTAAAGTTGGCAGGATTGAACGGAAAACGTATTGTAAGGCTTGGTGCTTTTTCACTGATTATTTCCTACATATAACTTTTCAATTTCATCATTTCCAAATCATCAACTCAAAAAAGCATGTGTGTAATGTTACATCAAAGCACGGATCTCACCAAGGCTTATGTATATACATTTCAGCTATGGTGTCCTTTGCATTTCCATGAACATTCTCGTATGTTTGCTCATTAATAAAAACGGTTCTATGTTCCTTCTGACAGGATGCCAGAGGTGAAATTTCACTTTCATTGAGTGCCGATATCTCCCATGCCTTATCTATCAGGTTGATGCTCGAAAGAAATTCCAGTACCGAACGGCGAGCTTACTTTAACAAATCGTCTTGGGAGTTTAATAATACAAGCCCAGCTGCCGTATGCACCAAGATTAAAGGAACATGATCGACTCAGCTTGCCTTGTAATTAAGAAAATTGTAGGACTCCCTCCTCTCCTCAGACGGCAGACTTGAGATGACTAATTAATGGATTGGTCTCCAAAATCAAAGGGCAAACATTCCAGGGCCAACTGTGATTAATGGAACTCTGTACACAAATACATTCACCCTGCAATTAGGCTGCTTTTATCAAAATGTGGATCTATCGAGTTGTTTCTATGAAAGAACAATGTACCGACTGAGTTGTTGGGGTATTTGCAATAACAGAAATTTTAAAGATTAAGTGGGACATCTTCTAACATCAAAAATGAAGATTGGATTTTGGTAACTTTTATCATTCACTATTATTGAAGATGAAGTACAATCATACAGACTAATTGGTGGGCAGATATTTCACATCTAAGAAGTAGGTGGCGCCTCCCAATGCTGCAGGGATGAAAGCTAATTGGTTACTTTGAACTGGTTACCATAGCAACAAGAGGTCAGAGTTGCACAGGGGAGAGTGAGAAGACTGCGGGTCCCTTTCTATTTTCAAGTTTTTCTTTTTCATGTCGAGGCTGTCGCATTCACTTAACTTGCATTAATTTGTTCAGTTCCAGCTGACATAAGGTTTGTATAGACTCTATCGCAGTTTAAAGTGCCCTTAAGACACATGCCTCATGTAACATCTTGACCTCTACTTTAACTGCTGACTTCTATTGGTTATGACCTTGTAACTGCTCTAACTTTGAGTAAAGCACAATGATTTTGTTTTGATGGAAAAGATTTTAATATGTGCTCCACTGACTTTTGTCCACTATTGTCTCTACTTGACTCAATGACTTGTCATGTTTCCTGGGCTCCCTTGGAAGTCAGCTTTTAAAAGTTGAAGGGTCACCCAATATTGTCTTAAGATTAATAAAAATATAAACACTGAAGTTTTTTATCTCTGGGCTGCTTCACCTTTCCTCTCAAAACTGTTTAAACCAATCTGGAACTCTTATTGCCTTCCTTTCTGGCGAAGCATTATCTATTTAGTGAGTTACTCTCTAAAATATTTTGCTTGCTCAGTCTCGCATAAAAAAATAATGACAACTAGAAAGGCCGACATTTGCTTAAGAGCAAATACAGCATATTTCAGCCATACCCCTTCCCACGCAACATTGGACTGTTCCAAATCACCCCTGCGCAAAAATGGAACATCCTCTTAACAGTACATTACCCCCCAAAGTGGACTGGTATTGTGAATTGATTCCAGGTAAAAACAGAGCTTGCTTCTATTTTTCAGAAAATGACAATAATCACACCTTCCATTCAGAAAATTTTCATCATGACTGAAAATTGTTGAATGACTTCATGTAATGTCATTAACAATTTTCAGTACGATAACTAGGTGTAAGTTTAAAAAAGTATAAGCTCCTTGTGATGTGGGTACATTTATTATTGCAGTGAACTTTTTTTATTCAAGTAGGGCATACGATTTAATAATTATCAAGCAGGTGCAGGTACTGTAGGAGCGTTTGTTTTCTTCAAGCTGTAAAACTGTTAAACTGTTTTACTTTGTATGCAATCAGCCATCGAGCCTATTCTTATTTTAGTTTAACAACTTCCTGCCAGACCCGGAAGATACGATTGAACCTTGTTCGAGGATTTATTTTCGTCTGTCTGGTCAGTCTGTTCATACCCTGGCGCTGAGAGTGTTTTATTGGGCTGAAACTCTGGCAGTTTAAAGTTACTTACAATTTAAATGTTCAAAGTTTATGTCAAACAACAACAGCACTAGGAAATGTGGCCACTATAGACAGGTGGTCACTATAGAGAAAATGCTGATCTATTGACTAGGAGCCATACGTTACACATGATTTCAGTACACTGATCATTAATCATATAAACATTGCACAGGTAAGCCAATTGTTTAGATGTACAATTAAGTTCAAATAATTCTGAAGAGAAATATTGATGAGAAAATAATCATTCTCGCCACTGTCTAACTTATAATTACGTATCAAAACTAAACGCAGATTTTCTAACTAACGCACCTTTCGCCGACTTCATCAAAGGACCGCCGGCTATCAATCAAACACGGCTGTTGATTAGACTTAGAGTTTCAAACAGTCATGTGCTGTGTGCCAGTTGACAGCGAACTTCATGCTACGTGATGTTTTACATTGCTTGGACCTTCTTTCCTACAGCGGTGCTTCTACAAAATATTTAGACTGTAACACTGAGTCCCACATGTTTTATAGAATAGAATTTGACGCAGAACAGCGTTTTTTGCTGGGTATTTTTCTTGAAACATGTTCGTGGGAATATCAGCGAGGCGGCGACGTAGGGATATCAGACCGCCAACAAAAGTCGCACGGCGGCTAACGGCGCAGCAAAGATACTAGCGCTATAAATAAGCGCTTCAACTAAGGATGGCAACCCGTACAATATTTTTGTATACTGTTGAGCTAAGTAAAGTTTGTTGTTTATGAGGTTTTAGTTGTCTTTCAAGCTTTGACCCGAAATATTTTAAAGTCAAACTGCTGAAGAGAAGTAAGTGACTGCTACGATTATCGTAGATATGGCCCTAAAAAAACTGATAAAAGAAGCCTTCTCAATAGTCTAAAATGCAAGAGCTTCCGGGGGGCTTCGCCCACCTGGGTCCCCCCCCACAGTGGCCCTGCCCCTGGACCCCGCCAGGGACATTCGGCGGCCCCCGGACCCCTGTCCGACGCTTTGAAAAAATCCTGGCGAGAAGTCTGTACGGCCTGAGTCTTCAAGTTAACGTATTGTGTGGTCCCGCTTATGAATATTAATTAGCCTTCGCTTTCCTCTTCGCTGATTGGCTGAACCATTAATTGAATTAACTCTTCCTGCCGGCTAGACGCAGGTGCAGATGTCGGCTCTGTGGGGTGAACGTCCGAAAGGTCACGGCATGGAGAACGAAAGAAAACCAATTTCCCCTAATAAAAGTGCTGTAATTAAGCCTTTTACAGTACTTTATGCCAAAAATTTTACTTGGATCATTTTACCAACTATCTTATGCCTATCTATACCAAATGTTACTCATACCAGGGTACAGGGGTGCAAAATATACCGTTATAAGACCGTCAACAACAGTCGCACGGAGCTAACAGCGCAGCGAAAATACCATCGCTAGCGTTTCAACTTCGGATAACAAGTTATAAGTACTGTTGAACTCAGTAACGTTAAAGTTTGTTTTTAGTTGCCTTTGACGGTTTGACCTGAAATAGTGTTACGCTAAACTCCTGAAGAGAAGTTAAGTGACTGCTGCGATTATCATAGATATGCCCCTAAGAACTGATACAATATAAAGCCTTCTGAATAGTGTAAAATGCGAGAGCCTTAGGCGGGCTTCCCTCCCCCTGGCGGGAACACTGCTATATACGGGATCATGAGGCCCCGCTTATGAATATTAATTAGCCTTTGGCCTCCTCTTCGCTGATTGGCTAGGTCTTTGATTCAATTAACTCTCCGGCTGACGCGCACAGGTGTGGCTCTGTGCGGGGTCACGGAAGGTCACGTCAGGAGGCCAAAAGAAAACAAATTTCCCCTCAGAAAAGTGCCAAAAATAATCATTTTAAAGTTGTTTATGTCAAAAATTTTACTTGCATCTTGTTACCAAGTATCTAATGCCTATCTATACCAAATTTCAGGTCATTTAATTGTAATACCAGGGTACAGGAGCCAAAAGTGTCCTTTTTTGGTCAAAAATTGGCCAAAAATCGCAAAAATAAGCATTTTGTTGCACTGTACACCAAAAGTGTTATTGAATTTATATGAAGGGATTATCAAGGCACATCTGTGTCAAATTTCAGCTCATTCGGTTGCAATACCAAGGTACAGGAGCCAAAAGTGTCCTTTTTTGGTCAAAAATTGGTCAAAAAATCGCAAAAATAAGCATTTTGTTGTACTGTACACCAAAAGTGTTATTGAATTTATATGGGGGCATTATCAAGGCACATCTCTGTCAAATTTCAGCTCATTTGGTTGTAATACCAGGGTACAGGGGCCAAAAGTATCCTTTTTTGGTCAAAAATTGGTCAAAAAATCGCAAAAATAAGCATTTTGTTGTACTGTACACCAAAAGTGTTATCGAATTTATATGGGGACATTATAAAGGCACATCTCTGTCAAATTTCAGCTCATTTGGTTGTAATACCAGGGTACAGGGGCCAAAATATACAGTTTTGGTCTAAAATTGACCAAAAAATCTCAATAAAATCATTTTAGAGGCAGATATGAAAAAACTGAGAAAAAAGCATCAAGGTATTGGCCCATTCTACCCCTGTGCCAAATTTCAGGTCATTCGGTCCAGGAACGGCGGAGATGAATCACTTTGAAGATTTGACAGGAGAAAGAAAGAAGAAAGAAACATTACGAATACAATATATTTCACCATACTATGTATGGCTGAAATATAATAATACACTTCAGACTTTTTGATTCAATTATTCATGTATTATTTCCACTGTGAAGTATTTCCAGTTTGTCATTTCCAGCAGAATGGCAAACTGCTCTCCACATGCTGTTACCCTGTGAGGATCTATCCGTCACCTGTCCAAGCTGAAGCCCCTATCACAAACCTTCAGGCCTGCACCATACATCCTCACAGTCTGTATCATAACATAAACTTCACATGACGATAATGCTGCAATAAACACTGAATGTCAGAGGTAAGGCAGGATGTTCAAACTTGAACTCAAACCTACAGCAGTCATAAATTACCCGGTTAAATGGGTGTTATGAGTTGTGTAGCTTAGGGAAGCTATTAAGTGTAATGAAACATGCAATTGCAAAATAACAGAAATTAATCTTTTTCCACAACATTAACTATAGCTAAGTCTGGTGTAGCTTATATCATGTAGTTCTATCATATTCATCAAACAGCATTCATATCGGGAAATGATTGGAACAAAAATGACTAGGAAAAAACTTTAAAAGGTCATAAGTTATAACATCTATTATCATAATACCGGTACGTTTACGACGATTTCTCTAGCCATACTGATTTGACAAATTGTCAACGCATCATTTTCTCCAGTTACATGTTGCTGTTATAGGTTACCCTTGCCACTTCTTCTGTGTAACTTTTCTGCCACTCTTGTCCTGCTAAAAGCGTAATATTGTAAATGTAACACGCCGCGGAATTACACGGCGAACGGGCGCGTGGTTGGGAGGGGGTAAAAAATACCGGTAGGAAGAAACACGGCACAATTAACTGCCGCTATGTACATTTATACATCCTCTGATGTTCGTTCCTTTTCTGTCAGTAAATGCATAAAACATAAACCTGCATGAGCATACAAAATGTCATGAGAAAACGGACGTATACTGTCAAGAATTTTCATTTAACTTCTGTCCGTCACAACCGCTATGACGTAACACTTCACTGCTAGCGTAGATATAAAAATGGCGGGAAAATGGCTGCGTACGTTCAATTTTGCCCATTCAGTCGTAGATCCGGGCTATTATGCAACGGTTCTTCACACTTTTACATGAGTTGTAGGTCACCAACAGAAATTCAAGATTGTTGTTGAATCATGTTCGTCTTGTGCCGTGAGCATGTGTAATTATGATCTATAAATTTGGCAATGAATGTGACAGTGTGTTCGTCCCACGACGAGCTGCCTACCCCGAAAAAGATACTGAAAACTTTTGGCCTTGTTGTCTTCGAATGCATTGTTATCGATGCTTTGTAAATGATGTATTGGACACCTAGATGTCTGAAGTGTGCACAGCTCAGAAATAACTATAATTGTTACATGTGTAGATCTCTTTAAGTTCCAGTATTTTTAATCTACCGGTATAAGTCTTACTACCGGTATTATGCCAATGCATGTTATATCCAAACCTGAGGCTTGATGCTTGAAGTGTCAAGGTCATAAAAGTACCACCCAGTCAAAATATCAGTTAGAACAGGTTATCGACATTGGCAAACATTCCTATAGTCAAGCTACAATGTCTACAACAGTACAACAACAAAAAACACATGAATCTATCTTAGAATCTCCATTTCTTCCATCATTTACAATATCAAGTACATGTAACATGATGCAGAATAAACCACAGGACAAGGCAGATGGTATCATGGAGCTGTAGATGCTTCACATTTACATTCCTAAAGTTTCCATCCACCATTGGTAGCCTATTCCCTGGAAGCAGTTCAAAGGCACACGTCTTGACAAATTGCCAAATCATGTCTTGTCTAGACATATCAGTGAACAATTACAAAAGATACACGGAGAAAAATTTATGGTTATCGGTTCTAGGGTTGGAGTGTGGTGAGGTAATCCACAGTTATCAGTTACACCAGCTTTGAAGAGGGGTCGCGCAATGTGTCCTAACCAATATCAGCTACCAATTAGGGGAGATAAACTTGCAGGTGTCTTGTTGGAAGTATTGATCCTACATGCTTCACTGTCTCTGTGCTGTGATGTAGAGGAGAGAGCCACTGACACCAGGCCGTAATTAGACACTTTTTGATACTGGAGACTTAGTTGGGTGGGTGAAGTTTGTGAACACCTACTGGCAGGTCAGCAAGTCTGTTTTTTGTAACCAAATATCTACAGATTTTGCTAATACAACAGTGCCCAGGCCCACACTTCCAAATGTTCAAGTGCTTTTCAAACATTCTTCATATGAGACTTCCAAGCGGTTCAAGTCATAGGTCGTAATTCATTTCAGGGACAACTTTGTTATCGACACAGTATCTTTTGAGTGATATGACCCTTGTCAGCAAATCTATACCTGCGCATTGCACTTCAGTGGTGGTCACCAGCTATGAAATTAAAAACAAAACTAAGCTGTCAGTAACTGCAAAACAGGATAACATCTACTCTGTATCTTCTTCGCTCTCTATATTAGTAAAGTCTAACATTTTCTGGTCCTTGCTGTGCTGTCCATGTCAATGACTGTCCTTCTCTCTCTCACATTAGGCCACACCGATTTAATTTTATGGATGACATTCTCTGGAGACTCCAAAACTAATGTGTGCAGGCAAAAAAAAAGAAAAATCCAGGCAAAAATAAAAAGTGCTGCTAAACCACAGGACTAAACATCCAGACCATTCTTTCCAAGGCTTGGTTTGACTTACAGATAAGTTCACCTCCAGTAAGACAGCAAGAGACAATTGTTGCCATTTCAATTATGTTTGTATTGGCATTCTTGTTTAAAGAGGGAACAAGGCCTCTGTAGCCCCATGCCCTGACCATGTGCCCTGGAGAGCAGGTCCTCTGGTAACCATAAACTCTGATTGATATGGGGTGATATGTAGCCACAGTTTTTTTGGGGAGAACAGGCTAAAATCAATCCGCGCTCAGATGTCATCCATAGAATTAAGTCAGTGTGGCCTTATACGACAAATGAAGCGGACTAGACAATGGTCCTACTATCTCTCTTAGTTATCCTTCTCCATGTACAGCTTTGCGTGCCTTCTGTGGAAAAATCTAACTTCAAAGTCATGTGCAACTGATACAAGGACCATTGTTTGGGACATCTATCCCATTGACATCTTCGCTATCAGCAATGTTCTTGGAGATGAAACAATACTAGCAATTTCAGCAAGTTGATGATCCTGATTTTATTACAGACATCTGAATGGAACAACACATTATGAGGGTAATGTGTAGCCTGGATACCAGACCTCGGCCTGAGGGACAGTCTTTTTAGCGAATGCCCACAAATGCCCACTCTGTAGAAGTCCGCGCTGCACGAATCTCATATTTTTTGCTTGGAATATGTCCACGTTGTGCTCCCATGTATTAATCTTGAGTTTTAACTCAATCAATTGGCCCAAAGTGACATAAATCAAAGTTGACGATTTTCGAAGGTCTTTTCAGAGAACGCCCAGCAAAAAGTCTTTTTAGCGAATGCCCACTATATCCACAAAAATGTTGTACAATTTCCTTAGGGGCATGCTGGCCATAGAGCCAAGGAGTTGGGGCTGTATATGGGATGTCTCTCCTGGTTCCAATCTGGGTAGGGCATCAAAATTGGGGCTGCAGCTATCTTTTGAAAGGGACAGAAAAAGGGGTACTGAGGAGGTACTTTGAGAACGTTAAAGCAGAATTTCTTCTCACCCCTCCCTGTAAAAATATACATTGCTACTGAAACAGCAATAAAACTTGCTGGCCTATGTGCCACTAGCACTTCAAGGGTCTGAGACTGCCAATGTTTGCCCTTAACTTTTTATCAACTACAGCAGAAGTCACCACATGAAGGGTCATGGGGCCTTCCACACTATTAACTTTTCGCTGCTGTAGGAAACTTTGTATGGGTACAGCAGAGAGAAGGGTTATTCTATATTTGAAAACCAACATATATAGGCAGGGGTAGTAAACATGCTATATGTGCCATTAGATTAAATATTTACAGAGTACAAAGAGTAAAAAAAAAAACAGAAAATGTGCTGGATGGTCAATCAGCACCAAGGAGAAGGACACTGGAAAAAAAAGAAAGGTAAGGAAGTTAGTTCAAAAGCTTCCTTCAAAACCCAGTAAGCTTGCACTGGTGTCAAACAGTCAATCAATCAATCAATCATTCAATAAAAACAATCAATCACTTTCACTTTATTTATTTTACCAGTAATTACATCTCAGGCCGGAAATCGGCCTGCTTTTCAGGTAATCCTGGACATAAAAGTACAAAGTACACATAGCAATCAAGCAATCTTTATTAAACAACTGGCAAAAGCATACAGAAGTATACCACAATTTCAAGATAGATATACCTCTAACATTACTTACAGCTGTCTTTCCTATACATTAGGCATTGACAGTGACAGTGAACCATGGCTTATAATTCTTTTTATTTGACAGAAGCCTTCTCTAGTAGAGTGCATGCATGATAGCTGGGTGATGACTGTCTTTAGTAAAAAAACAAAACATTCTCCTTCATTTGTGTATCTTTTTCAAGATCACATAGGAAAAGGTCATTGTTACTATAAACATGTCAAAAAATGCTGTAACTTGATATGGAAACCAATCAAGAATGTCAGATGGAAAGTACTGGGTCCAGACAACAAGGACTCTGGTAATACAGGTCCTCCCCAAAGCTATTAGGGGCAATTTGAGTTCACTACAACCATCACGCTAGATTATAGGTCCAAAGTACAGCAAACAGCACTGCTGAGTCTGAGTGAGTACAAAGTCAAGGGCACTAAACCAGTTCACAAGACCATGGGCAAGACTAATCTTAGGGCAGCAAAGTCCTTCCGACATCCTTGAAGGAGCTATTTCATGCAATCTCTGACAGATCTGTGTGGTGCCGCGAGAGGGGAGTGCCCCGAAATCTGCACACATAGCACCCGGTCTGGCCACATCGATTTTACTGCAGCTTTGCTACTCCTTTGTAACGCTTGCTTTCAAAGGCTTGTCACTGATGACTCTATATATCTCCCTGCCCGCGGAAGAATCAGTTCAAATAGATGAAACAGTTTAGCTAGACAAGGGGCAAGAAAAATTGGCTGCTTACTGCCAGCTACGGCAACAGTTTTTACCCCAATCAATACCAAAGGCCACAAGGCTGTTATCAGAGCACGCCGCTCACTAGTTACCACTTGGCTGAGATCGCTTTGCTGTTCCGAAAGCAAACCACAAAGGTCCGCTCCCATGGTCCTGAGACCGTGGGATTACCGACCAGCCTTTTAGTAACTAGAGGGCATTACAAGGGGATTACAAAAGGGTAATAAAGCTTTGGGCGGCATTTTTCCACACTCCCAGCAATTCTGATAATAGGGGTAGAGTTGGTCCATGGGTGTTTGGGGACGCTGCTTCTCATTCGATTGCTACAGACAAAAGTTGTGAGGGGGCCACAGAGCGGAAACCTGGAAAACTTTGAAGATGGCTTTGAACAATTTATCAGGAATCGGGATCTATCAGGGTGAACTCATTGAATAGGGATGGTGCCCGTGGGACGGCTCCTCCAGCCTTTGTACTTGTGCGAGCAGGAGTCATCTATATGCCTGCAGGAGAATGTAGATGCAGCGGCTAGTTGAAAGATAAACTTTGCCCATTCCCCGCGGACGAGCTCCTGAAAAAGAAACCGAGGCAGAATATCTCCATGCAGGCTACTACAAAGCCTTAGTTAGTATAGTATTCAACTTTTCGTGAGATTGAGATTTTAACAGTTTTCACCCTGTGTTCTATAACAAGAACAAATTTCTTCCAAAAGTGCTTTTTTGTCCATGGTAATAGCCTTGCAAGCTGTCTTTTTAGTTGATCATTCTAAAAAATCAATCATGATATTTTGACCTGAATAGCCCATTGTTTCTTGATGCCTTGGTTACATGTAGGTCTAGACCAATTGTGCTATGTGTTTTTTGGGTGAGAGGGGTTGTTGGAATCTTATCTCAATGAGTTTCACTCCTGACCAAAAGCAGTGATCTGAGCAAATAAAATAAAAACAAGGAGAGGGTAAAAGTTAGATTGATCTGTACTCCATGAACAAAATTTATTTCCCATTTAATGACAATACTATCCAATTCATTATGGATAATCTATTGCATGGCATTAGTTACAAGACAACCACAATCAACATTACCTTTGGCTACAAGGTTATATTTTGGGGCTGTGGTGAGTTTGTGATTTTGTGTGTGATTTTAAACAGCCTAACGAGAAGTAGTGGATGGATTTTCATGATATTTGGTAAGTTGTTAGGTGTTGGCAAAATGAACAAATGACTGGATGCTGGGTTCCATGGCAGATTATGGGTTCCCTTGCAGCTGTCCATGGTACTGAACAAGACGTCTGGTGTTGATATCTCATCCTGGACGGTGGTTCAGCTGTTTTTGCACTGCAGGGACTGATTTTGTTTGAAACTTGAAAATTTTGTAAGAAGAGTAATTCAAGCTTGTGGGAGTTGATAGATCACAATGATTTAAGTGATGATTGACATAATTAGATGCTAATTATCCAAATCAATACCTTGAGATTATATAGTTCCACTTTGATTCATTACATATGACATATGTAGCTGGTAGGGAGAAATATCAATCATGCAAATGAAAACATCATTTAAACAATGTCAAAATACAACATTACCATAGTGATCAATGATGGGAGTTTCACACTTGCATCATTTTGAAGACAACTTAAGGCAAACACTGCCAGATATAAATCAAGCAAATCACTGCCTTATTTGCAGAAATTGCTTACTGGCTATTTTTTACTAAGATTAGAACTTTCATACTTGAGTAGAAAACATTTGATCAATTGATATAATCTATGCAAATGAGGACTTTACTAGTGCAATCAATAAGAACCCTTTAGAATATGACAGTGGTAATGGTTGGCATCACTTGGCAAAAGTATGGAATTGTGGAACTCTGAATGTAGTTTGACAGACAGTATAGGCACTTTCTGTACACCATCAATCAAAGCACAGTCCACAGCCATTTTGAATTCCTGTAAGAACATGAGGAAATGACCCCTAATCTGTCATATCATAAAATATGCCAATATTGTATTGATTACTACAAAAGTTGCATACAAACAAGGAATTGATTGCAGTTCAGATGATCCACATAAAAACATGTTTTGATACTCCTGCTTATCTGAGCGTTGCCATAATGATAGTATTTTTCTACTTCTTTTGGAATGTCACAGGTTTTTTGACCATTCAGAAATATTGTCATATCTAGACAACCTACTACACTAGAAGCCGTTTAATTGCTTACCCCATTTGCCAGCATATTTCGCGCAATTATTCGGATGGTGCAATAATGCTAAGTTATCCAGCGGGATCATGCCGTTTTGGGATTTGGCGATTCCGTGCAATTAACAGAAGTGTGTGGTTATCCGTTGTGCAATTAACTGGCTTTTACTGTAAAAGGGAAAGTTGGTCACCAAAACTTGCTATTCTATTTCAACATCTGTAAGACCTGACTTCTCTGAGTCAGTACACTTTCCTGTAGTGTGATTGGACCAGGCCTCCACAGGTCTGTCTGACAGAGGCTCAATTATGTTATGAATCCTCTTATTTGAAGGCTCCATCTGCAGTACCCATAATAACAAAAATCATAAAAATTCCAATAGTGCATTTATTTTGTAAATGTAACATTTACGGGTAAAACTTAGTCTTATGCTTCCTCAAATGTTCTCCTACTTTCATCTCAGCTCGAGTAGATTGTTGTGGGACGGGACAAGCTGAAAGAAAAAATGACCTGAAGTAAGTAAAGGTTTTATGTTTCATCTTTGCTTGCCGACGGTCACGCCTCTCCACAATCAATGGGTTGTGCTGTTATTTCACTTTATAGCCCCTCCCTGGGGCATGTGGAAATACCATCACACTACTGCCACAGTGTTAAAGTCGATTTGCGATGCTGTGATCCCAGGAAAAGCATGCCATCGACATCAAAGGGGCTGCCTGTATCATTTGTATGGCAATGCAATATTATCTCCCGAAATTAAAGATCTTCGATAAAAGGGGCCGGAGGAAAGAAATTTCCACATGAAAGGGTGGAATGGGAAGGCACTTACTCTTTTACCAGGCGATGAGGGATAGATGTGTATCGGCCCAGGAAGTTCAAAGAGAATGGAATATTGGTTCTGTCTCCAAGCAAAGGGGGATGGCTTACCAAAGGGGCAAAAAGACTTGGAATTGGCCCCCAGTTTCAAAAATGCGTCCGCATGGGAAAAAGCTGCATTTATGTAAATGGCATCACTACATAAAGATCAAAGGGCTTGCGAACATTAGGCGTGCATCCGTCCCGAAGGAAAATGGTTATATTGAAATCAGTGGATCTGTCTGCGAGGGGATGAGGCTATGAATTGGCTCTACGTTGACAAGCTGGCTGTTGGGGGAAAACTGCATTTATGCTAATAGCATTACTGTGAGGAGATCAAAGCTTGTTAGGTGATGGTAAATGTACAGACGTGTCCCTGGGAGGAATGCGTGGTATTGAAATTGATGCATCTCGCGGCAAATACCAATATGACGAGAGATTGGCTCACGTTTTGACGAGTTGGTCCTCCTGAGAGAAGGAACACTTACGTGAAAGGGATCACCAGAAAAAAGATCAAACGGTTGTGGTTGCCTTTGGGGAAAACTGGTTATATTATGACTCCAGAAGCTGAAGATGTGATATATGTCTTAGCTTTGGTAGCCTCCAAATTGGAAATGCTGAAATCTACTCTTCAAAGAGAGATTGGTGGGACAGAGCGGGAAAAGTTACGCACGGGACAGAGCAAAGCTAGTCCTGCACACCTGTCAAAAGTAGGCACAAGCACATGGGATTTTTAAAAAATGGGGCAATTTGCAGGGATGGGGACTACATGTTCTTTTTTAAAGTTTTATCCAATAAAAGGCATATGCAACCTCTCAATTTGATACCTGGTACAACTACAACTGCTCAATTTGTATGATAGGTATACTTTGATATTGTATTTCATGGCTAAGTAGCTGAGATGTGATGACACCCCATTTTGGATGGGTGAAATGGCACATTTTCCATGGGGTACAAAAAATTATCTGAGGTTAATGTATTCTGATATGTGCTCAAACATGTGCAGTTTGATCCTGTAACTATGCCAATAGTAATGCTGACATAATGGCCTGGTTATCAGAGGTACATGACTTGTCCAGGAAAGCAACAACAAATATAGTAGCCCTGTTTACAGGACAGGCCACCCCCCCCCCCCCAAAAAAAAAATTGAACATGACCAACCTTTGAAAACAATGCTCGTTTATTTCATTTGTGATGGAGGTAAATCATGTACATGTAGTCAAGCATAATTATAATTTAATTTGTTACAGCTAGTTGTGCAATGCTGTAATGGACAATATGACCAACCCTCCCCACAAAAAAATCCCAACTGTATGATGATTGTCAAGGACTTTGGTTTGGTGGACTATATGGAACTGTAATGAGTGGATAAATTAAGTTAAAAGTAAAGATCATCAACAAAATGAGCTAAGTATAAAATTGTGTTACCAAAGGGTCACAGTATGCATGAGAAACTGGATATTTCAATAATACACGTCACTCTAATATGATAAATTTAATCTGAATTTCCATACTTCCGACCCAAGTCAAAGCACATGAATGAAATTTGAAAAAGCCTCTGTCAGGAAAAACCTTCTGCTTCCCCCTGTGGTAACATGTTTGTTCATTGAAAATATCAAGCTGTGTCACAATGATAGATGGCGGAACCCCAGCTTCAAAAGGAGTTCTGTTCTTTCAAAGCCTTAGAAGTGATGCCTGTATTCCCTACTGTTATTTGAACATTATAATTGCAGTTACTTGAAAATCTGGACATCTTGACTTTTCAAATAACTCATTTGCATTTGAAAGTTCCTGTGAAAACAAACCCCGGCCCGCAAAGAAGAGGGGTTCCTTTGAACTAAAATCTGTAATCCGAATGCTGCTTCAGTGTCGTAGGCATGTTTGGTTTACAAAAGGGTACAAAGTAAGGCAGATGTGCTGATGAGAGACCCAGGAGAACAGTTCTCTTGGTCGCCTGCCCCTGAAAAAAGCAGCAAGTTGATGACATAGCTGGTGTTTTCTCATTTTTGTGGCTAGTACTTTGCGAAATTTCTATCTACATGTACGTAGACTGAAATGCCTTTGACAAGATCAGACAATACAGGAGGTACCGTAATGTTAAAAGTGGGAGTACTTTACCACAGACTGTACAAGGGACAAGCAGTTGAAGAGACTCAGTGCTAATATGCAAAGAAATATCCACATGAAACTTTTAACGAAAAGAGTTTCAACAATAGAAAGAATTTGGCATTTAAATTAATTTGTGATGTCTTACAGATAAAAGAAAAAATGCCTACATATAAGGTCAGAATTTTTGTCTGATAATTGAGTTCAATGATCCAATACCTTTGCCAAGTAATTTTGTTAATCTCTTGGAGATTATAATTTTGTCACATTCCAATACAAATGATATGCAAAGAAGTCTATTATTAGCATAATTTATAAGAATTCATATCCATCGATGTTCCTTTTGAACTAAGTTAATCATGTACTGAGTATTAAGTTCATGTTATTAAGCACACTTGAAATTTAGATTTTTTAAAGAATTATACAAATAAAGCCCTAATTTGTATAATTTATGTACTACCATGTCAGGCTTCAATAGTCAAAGATCATGAAAATTCATTAATCCCTTCTTGACTTAACAGCCATTACCATAATAACACTATTCATAATACTGCCAAATAAATTAGAAATGAATTTACGGATATCTACTAATGCAGCAACAGTAATTTCCAAGGTATGCACTCTTCAGACCTCCACACATACAACACATTTTTCAAAGGCTTCGATAACGATGCATTCAAAGACAACAAGGCCAAAAGTTCCTTTTTGGAGCACTAGATGGCCCAAACTTAACTCGCTTCTACCCAACCACAACAGCTACCTACCGATTGAAAATCGTCACCATAGCTTGTCCAGTACACCAGATATCAAAACTGTAAGTTCACCTGCAGTACCATAGAAAGAGACTAGGTGGCCAAAAAGCTGATCATTTTGAGGTCTTTTCAAGACCTATCCACATACCAAATATCAAGACAGTCCATGTGGGCCTTCCCAAGCTAATCAGGCAAACAAATGTTACCGAAAACATAACCTTCATGGCGAAGGTAACATGCAGTCTACATTTGGTTTTCCTCAGAAGCCCCAGAAACTTGATTCAGAATGTATCATATGCTTGCCATGTGAGAAATTACAGGGCAGGGAGGGAGTGCCAAAGGGGAAATGTTACAAAAAGCAAATCCATACTTTATATCAAAGGGACTGACCACGGCCGAACCGCCAAGTTGTGAACTACAAAGGGGCCGACGAGGATGAGAGAACAAGACTGGAATAGTCAGGTGCAACCTGGCTACACAAGGGCACAGGGTCATCAAGCATATAGTCCATATATGTCAAGTCTGCTTTTTTGCCCGCCTCTGTATGCAGTAGTTGCACAATTTCAAGCGCAATAAAGTTGGTCTTTGATTCTTTGAAGATGAAAGAGCAAGGTCTGGGAAAGTCTGAGGGGAGCGCTCCCAGTGGCGAGAGTTTGGTAATGAATAGGAATTGCAACCTGCAGGAAAGAGGCCTGCAGGAGACGTTAGCGGACCAGCTCGATATTCAACATCAAAGGGACGGAAAATGCTCGGGCCTGTGTGTTGTAAACCGTGCACAGAACTGTGCGAGCAGAAAGATTTCTCCGAGGGCAGAACAGCATGATCTGTATGTAAGGAGGGTACTTAGGCTGCATGTTCCTTCAATTAACAGATGGCTATATGGCTATATGGAGAGAGTAATGGAGGGGCCGACAAAGACTTGGCAAGTCGGACACTACGACAGCAGTACTTGTCTTACAAAGCTGTTCGCTGACGTACAGGGCGGCACAGTTTTTCCTTTCATCAGGCAAAATGGAGCACCCTATCCCTGATGGCCACTCCTTTGGCTTAACAACTCAATATTCTCTTTCCTTTGATGTTCCATAATAGGTTCCTGAACATCTTAACATGCACTTAGGAACAATTGCCGTAGGTCTGGCCCAAGGATTGGTGGGCAATGAGCGAGGAGCATTAGAACAGATTCTGCAAGCTAACACCCTTAATTGGCAAAAAAGGGACGGGTCAAGACAGACTTTTTCAGGAATTACTCGACTGATTACCCCGGGGCCATATCCTCGCATTGAAAGATTGAACCAACAAGATAGAATTCAAAGTCATTTATATAATTTTTCCACTCAAGCTATGCATGATGCAGCATTTTCAAAAGAAAACACAGTTACTGTAGTGAGGACAAAATGTTATATTCCAAGCAAGTTATTACTTTGACTTTATTGACGATGAGCCAAGTCATTACATGGGTCTGCCTAGGCAGCTTTGGGCTGGGAGCTTCAACTGTTACAATTGTATGTCCAATTATCATTATCATTAATAGCAAAAGCCTGAGGAAGTAGATCTAGCTCTCTTATAGCCACAGTAGATTACAGATTACTAAGAGTTCATCTAGGAAATTTAGTTTTACATACAATGTTACAATGGCAAGTAGTGTTAAGTGTCATGATTCACTTTGCGCAATGCTGCGAAAACTTACATTTTAGAATCTACACTTTACCCGCTCCTTTTAAATTAGTTATTGGCAGAACAATGCTGTATAATAAACAGGCCAAACAACAATAATAACCATGAACAGCCATGTTCCTGCCTGTAGCACATCTGTATGCTGTCAGTGTCAGCTAATGACTTCAGGAATGGGATGTCAAAAGAGTAGGATTTGAAAGTTCCTGGGGTAAACTTCAAAGTTTTGTCACAACATGCCAAGTACATTGTAAACAGTGCCAAATTCAGCATTGAAAGTGAAGTGAGTCTACTTTATCATATCCTTTGAACATTGTACTTTGTATATATCAAGCAACAGGTAGGGTAATGACCTGTGAATGACCTTTAGCCTGCTTGTAGTGACTCAGGCAATCGTTAACTTGGCACAGGGGGCAATAGAATAAGAACTACAAGGCTATTGAAGAAGTTCAATCAATCAGATACAGAGTTGGAAGTCAAGACTTTTACTCTAAGTTCAGGACAGTTTGATAACATTATTAAAAAAAACGTTTTATAATGTTAACACCCATGTGACATATTCTGTGTGGAAATCAAATGGAAATTTTCCTACTTCACCATGTGTACTGTGAGAATCAGCAATTTTTTTCTTGAAAATATATCTGATAGCAGACACTTTTATCTTTCAGCTGAAGGACATCAAGGCCAGTGGGAAGCTTTGATGTGTTACCTACATCATGGCCTGAGGCATCCATTACATGCAAACTGAGTTATCTGTCCTGTAACAAAGTTAGTATTGGCCTCGGCCTCTTAGAGACCATCACTGGGACAGGACTGAACAAATCATCGTACGTAAGATTCCCGGTGCCAGAACCGAGTCAAGGGAGTAGGCTATCCGTAATCCCCGCGACACAATTTTCCAGCGGGCCTAGCAGGATATATTAGAGGCGATAGGTGTGTATATGCGCCGATTTAGTGCGTGCAATATTGCCAAATCAAAGCACAGCGGAATCAATAAGTGACATGTTCCAAGGTGGGGTCAGGTTAATCGTCGCGTGCGCTGCTCTTTATTTAATGAAAAGGATACAGACATCAATAGAGTGTCACAGGTTCGTCAGGCAAGGCTTCTTACCCAATTAATTTATATGGACGCGTTAAGAAGATCACCCGTAAACCTCTCAGAGGAGGCCGACACTTGTATTCGATCCCATTTTGTACTTACGGGGCATTTTTTCAAAGACCAATACTTGAAGGGGATAAGGAGGTAAATGGGGGTGGAGATGACTGTACATACATATAGGGTTATCAAGTCCAGCAGACCATACAAATGGATGGAATACCGGTACAAGATATTGCTTGGTCTATGTGATATGTAATATTTCTAACACCTCAATTGCTCATTCTCAAACAGATACTGTTCAAATGGGCAACTAAGAGACATGAAAAAAAAACTTTAGAGGCAATAACATTCAAAAGCCAGGGTTGGATCATTATATCAGTTTCAAAATTGCAACTATTTTTTTTTACACATTTTATCCTATCCATTATAGGATTTCTTGTCATACATGTCGTTGTGAGAACTTTATGATACACAAACACACAACAAGGGATACAGGATATACAGGCAGCTTGACATTCACTCAGAAGCAGCAAGACACAGAGGGTTGGACTGTTTTATGTTACCTGAATGAAAGGAAGCATTACCAGTAACCCAAGCACCCTGAGCAATGGATGACTATTGGAGATGGAGACCTGGCTTAAGTTAAGTTTCACTTTCACTCTAATCCACGGAGCATCTCACTAGATGCAATTACATACTGAAAGTGCTGCACTATTGGAAAACCATTCATATACATGCGCACATAGTGTTACACTACAAGAGCTTTGAACAAGCAAACTTCTCGAGTTATCCAAATGAATGTGGTATGATACATGAAGCTTTTAGAGCTGGTGATCTAGAGGATTTGACACCACACACACTGGCCTTAAGTCTTCCCTCTTACCTTTTGAGATAATGACTACATCAGTACAGAACTTCCCACTCAAAGATACATATATGTCAAATATTGACACACAGAAAGTTTGTCTTCGTTTGTTTTAAGGAAAGTAAGTACACGAAGACCAATTATTGGCACGGAAGGAACATTTTAGCCCATCACAGACCTTAACAGTAGCATACAAAATCAATGTTATGGAGCAGCAACATTGTCATAAACTGAGCTAACCAGACCACAATTTGCTATCAACCTAAAGTAAATTATAATAGCATTATAATATTTGCTATAATATCATATTTCCATAAAAATGCCTGCCACTTCCAAGGCATTTTTCCCTGTAATGTTGAAACTTACAGGTATATAACCACCTGCGTGATGAGATCACCACATCCACAGGGACAGCCTGTGGTGCAAGGACAAATGCACGGTGTCTGTCATGTTGGTTCATTCACCGTACTCACAGGAGTATGTTCACAGATAGGACAGCACAGTATCAAAGGCAGTGATGATATTGTCATCTCTATCACAATGTGCTGTATTGGTGGGGCCTCACATAGACAGTATCAGGCATTCACCCCTCCAACCATGCAGGGAATCTCACTTTAACAGTTTCGAAATTTCACTTAATCAAAAAGTATGCAGGTCACTCTACTTCCATTCATTTTGCACTGTGCTCTTTGAGCAATGCAATAACTGAAAGAGCAGGCCTCATCTCAAAGAAAAAATGTGACATTTCAGTTCCAAGGCTTTGGCAGCGCAACAGAGGAAAATTAAATCATTGCTGTCAACTCAGAAGAAACTGTCTATATCAGCTCAGCTGGAAAACTACCCTTCATGCTGGTGGTTCCTTAATAACTCAACTCACAATGCAGCTATCATGAGGTTACATCTATAGGGCGCGGTAATTAGTTCCGCAAGGTTTCACCTTCAAAGTCATTGTCATTGCCGACATCTCTGCACATATATTTCATCAATCATCACCAAGTACAATGTTAATGCCCCTATCGTCGTGAATGGCAGTGCACAAATGAAAGAGCGGAGGACCGTGCTCATGAACAGGGCTTTAGGAAGGCGGCTGCCTGAAACCCGTGGACCCGTATCATGTGATGGGGTTGTGGGCAGGCAGATTGGGGATTACCATGGTTTCTGCCATACCTTCAACATTGGAGTGTTCGGAGACATGAAGTCTCATGCGTCATAAGTTGGGATAAAAATACAGAGAGAGGTCAATTATTTTCACCCTCTTAGTGGCAGCGCTTTGCCATCACTAGGATAAAGTCCTCTTCTTATTTCGCTCAGACTGTTTTCTATAAATTCTCAAGTGCTGAAGTCAAACAATAGCTGCTGATACAAAAATCTATGGTGATACAATGTTTGAAAAAACGTACCATTTCGCACAAATCACTAATTTTTTCTAGATTTGGGTGCTATGCTGAAGTTTGGTACACCGAAGCCAATACATTTATGTCCATCCAAACACAGTGACTACATCAAAAGTGATGCTGATGTCAAACCTTGAAGCAGTGTAATCATATTATGTATCACAAAATCAAAGTATTTTGAAGTTCTTCTTTGTGAGCCTCAGCAAAAACACTTTGTAAGTTGCAACTTTGTTTGAGTAAATGCTATGGACCTAAACAAGTTTTAACTAAAAGTTTTAGTCTTAGAATTCCAGGTTTTCCTGGGTCATGTAAAGTACCAATTTGTATCAATCCTCTGCTGTAGGATTTCCGGCTCCCGCACGCTGCCATGATTAGAATGCCACAAATCAGCACGCCGCTATCTGCTGACCAGGGAAGCCTGCCCCCAGTTCATTCACCAGCATTCCCTCTGTGCACAATTACTGCGATGAGGAATGCCACTGGGCTCTATTAGTAAGAACAAATTCCTCTAAAAACCTTGGTGGTATTCCCTGGGCAGCACGGCTGATAAAGAAAACACTGTCCCACCACCTGAGATAAAACAACATGGAGTAAGCCCATTAATCCATCACCACACTGGATTATCACATCTTTTCATGTCTTCGACAGTCTTTTTCTGCAGGGATTTAGAACTTTAAAGCTGACAGAGTACTTTTTTCAATACAGCAATTTTAGTCAACATTGGCATCCTTCTCTGTCACCCTATCAACAAAACGTATTAGTTTGGAATTCTCCAATTCTTTCCTCTTTTTAAAGTATTATTAATATAACATTATTTAGTATGTAACGTACACTTAGTTTTTAATTCATTCTGCTTAGAAACAGCAATCGACAGGCTTCCAGAAAAAAAGAAATTGTTACAGGAGAACTTGTCAAAGGCAACAATTCTCAATTCATTGATCCACAAAGAAAAAGGTACTAAAACTACTAACAGCTATTGTAAGTTATGATCTACCAGTATGCTTTAAATCTTAACTTGAGCAATTCCTGCATAATGTAAGCAGTAAAACAGACAAACACAAACCAATTACATAGCATCACTTTGCAAACTTTTTATATGTTTATTGAGATATGCTGGCTTCCAGATCTGTACATGATAATGACTAGACAACGATTGCACATCTATGCTTATGATACATTTGATTTATCAGGTGGACAGAATACATTTTATCCAGTGTCTAGACAGTGCAGTGAACATGTACTATCCAAAATAATAGGAAATACAATATTTTGATGCCAGGTTGATACCCAAGAGGAATGTGATGTGGAATGAATCTTTACATTTTAAAACGTTTTATGCAAATGTGAAGATTCAAGCAGCACACCATCAGATTACACCATACTGATAATACTTTGACCTTGTAACGTGTAATAATTATTTTACAGTCTTAATAGAATAAAGTGTTAGCAATGCTTGAAGTCACAAATTCAGGCCACAGAAGAACGTCACTTGCTGATGACTTGCATATATTTTTTTCCAAGCTGGGATAGAAATACTTTCTTTCACGTCAATGAAAGTTGTTTGCCATCGTAAGCTTCTAGCATGCTCTTCAGTTTAACACATTCTTCTGACAGCCAATGCAATGGGAGTGAAATCTTGTTTTTTTTAGCAACAAACAGTGAACAGCAATCACCATCCTGTCATCAGCATTGATCGGTAACTCTAAGGTTAAGTGAAAATTCCTCAAGGTTCCACACCAGCGAATGATACTCAAGTAGCAGTGATGCGAAAAACTCCAATTAATGAGCTAATCAAGCTTGCCTGGGCTCTCTTTAATTGCCTCTCAAGACGTGTTGAGATCTTGTTAAGATGACATTAATTTCTGACACTGTGTCAGGTCCCATGAGTCAGGGATGTCCCTGGAGATACTGTAGGCAGTATAACGAGTTCACCTGTGTTCATCATGTGAATTCTCCATGGTGACAATGATTTCTGGAGTGATCTAAAACTCTAGGTGATCAGTCTGAGGCACCAATCCTAAAGTGACAGCTGCGTATGTACTGGTGAATAATTCCCAGTGGAATACAGTACATTTAACATTTGGCCTTTCACAGAGCTTCAAGCATGTTCCTAGATTTGGTTTTAGACATACAGTACATTCAAATGTGTTTTCTGCCTTCAGCAACAGAAGACCAGTATCAAATACATGCCCTTTGATGTACTGAATTATCAACAAGATAAAAACTTCAGACGCTGACTGTGACTTTGCTTTAAATAGCAAGGGCTATAAATGGAGAAGACACAATATGAAAACAACCTGTTACAGCACGCCAGCTTATACGATGGGCACAAGTTAGACGTTTTCCATTTAATGATGTCAACAAGTTGCCACAGCATTCTTTTTTGACATTGACATTTGTGTTTTAATGATCATTTGGAGGCTGGAAAAATGCCACTAAGTTTACGTGTACAAATGACAGGTACAAAAATGTAGTTGTCATTCGAATTGCATGTAACAAGTTACATCCCCTGCTGCTTGTGATGAGTTCTGCAGCAACTGTGGGATGGAGTGTTACTTGGAAAGGCTGGACACCTGTTACAACACGATGGCCTAAAACGTGTCATCCTGCAGCACACCACAAATAAAAGCACAAGATGAACCCTTGCATGTTTTGAGTCCCTCCTGGCAGTTCAGTTGGGTGCTGATTCCTCCTGGGATGGTGATTAGGACCATTTCCCATGTTCCCTTTAAGCTGCATGTCACAGACCTCACACTTACGGCCCTCCCCAGGCCCGTCTGCCGGCAGCTGGGGAGTTCTAATAAGTGCTACCTGTGGCTCACGTTTGACCCCAAGGTGCCAATAAGCACAGCAACCTGTCATCTACGTTTCCCTACCAGGTGGATGATGGGATAGGTACGGCCTGGCGTAAGGTAGAGAAACCAACGTGCTGTCATAATTGTGTCTCCCTGGCTTATGCAGGGTGTCGGTGTTGGTTGGTTTGTGACCCTCTGTGGAACCTCATTATGTGAACTCAAGTAATTGCCATTTCTCATGACGAGGTTTTCACCTTCAGTGTCAAACTTTGTGTGAGTCCTGAATAGCCTTTACATGTACATGTCTACATTTTGTATGCCTAAACATCAACAGACAAGCCTTACTGTATTTCTTCATCACAAAAATTAACAAATGTACAGCAAATATCCACCTTTTTTATGATTCATTTCATAACATTTAAGATATTAGAATATGACTGGATATTGCAGTTCAAATGTCACCACAACCAATATACAATGAGAAATTGTGGCTAGCTCTATTTGATCTCAGAAGTATGGAAAAACCTCAGGGTACTGCAACCAGCTCCGTTCTAATCTTCAGTGTAAGCACCACAACAACTCCTATACACTTTCTCTGTAAGAGAACAAGAGAGCCAACTTCACTATCTGACCTACTGTGTACCATCAAAACTTTACACACTCAATGCTGTGCCCAAGAAACAATAATATCTGAATCAAAAGAAGACACTCACACCTGAATTGTCACAAGTGCATCTACATTTTGTCTATACAGTTACTATAGTTCTACATGGTTAGATCAGCAAGTGATGGACAGCAGTTTTACCTTAGACATGTCATCAGACTAGTGTCCTCTTCAGTGAGTCACTTCTAAAGCACGTTAGCTGCAACTGCATGTTGCTCTTGAACTTGTTCATAAGTTCTTCTAGATTTCTGCACAGAAAAAGAAACAGGGATACAATTGAACATTGAAGACAGCACAACATTGTCTCTATTCTTCACGATTACTGCAATCACTGATATACGAATCAGTTAATACATGTACATTACTTGGTATGAGGAAGAGGAAATTATGTTTTCTTCTTAACTTGAGTCTTATTTGAGTCAAAAGTGAAAGCAAAACACATAAAAATACATATATTTTCAGGTACATCTACAATTGTGTTTAGTATTAAAGGGAAGAAATAAAAAGCAATGAAAGTGAAATATGAGACATCTAATTGACAAGGAGATTAACATACAAGTAGCAGGCATTTTCACTATATCATAATCATATTCACTGTCTCAGTGGTAAAAAAAGAGAACCTTCAATTCTCACTTTCTGTCTGCTGCACTTTTCACAGGAGGAACCATTTGCAAGGCATCATGGAAGGATTTACTGGAAGAATACCAGAGAACATGGTAAATTCACACTGCAAGTAATGTCATGGTACAATAGTAGAATCTAAAAATGAACAATGTGGACTTAATGGTAACATAACTAAGTGTACATGTATACCGGGGGTAAGGTCCATCCTGGCCATCCTGGTTGGAGGCCTGGCACAAATGTACTAATCAAGAAGGATTTTGGGAGAGTGCTGTGAAAATGTCAGTACAATGTACAACTCAATCTTTGCTCTATATTATCCTTCTCCTGCCAATAATTTGTGAAGTTTTGAGAATTTCTACAATTCTTTCTTGGTTGTCCTTCAATGCATTAAAACTGACCACAAAACAGGAGAGAAAGCCGCAAAAACAGCCCTTTTCATCCAATGTGCAGTAAAACATAACTAGCATGGGAGTCGCGGTAAATCTTGGTAGCACGACTACCAGCTATTGACCATCCCTCCGATAGGTGTCATCACATCTGACCACTTCTGCCGCCATACAGCCCGATTTTACAGCCACTTTGCAAGTGGCCATATTCTTTATGTACGAACTGTTGAACAATTAACATAAAACCACTTGACATAACGTTTTATTGCGAGCATCAACTTTACACAGCTACATCGTAGAGCGAGGGAGCATCCTCATATTTTGTATCGTCCAATGGCTACTGTGGGATGCTGCAGAAGCACTTGTCAGAAGGCTTGTTAGTTTGTAAATCAAAACTCTATATGTGGCTGCTGAGCTGCTCTGGGTGATGAATTGGTAGAAAATATCACTTTGGCAACTTGTTAAGCTGCATATCAAAGCTGACGGCTGAGCTTTGATCTTCCCTTATGAAGTCGTGGCACATCCAAGTCATTAGGTTTTTATTGTGATGCTAAAGGTTGTGTAGCAATTTGTCAAACAGTTATGGTTGCAACAGTTATTGCTGCTCAAACCACAACTATAGTGCTAATAGGGCTCATATTTCTGCCATTCTCATCCCCATATACGAACACTAACGTATAAAGTTTGACTTCAGGGTAAAATACCACAGTGACTGTTTCTAGAATGGCTACATGAAGTACAACTCTTAAAAGCTGTCATCCATTAATGATGGCTTGTTTTGACTTAACTTGCACTGTGTACAAGCAATCCTAGTGGGTTCATAGGTACCACAAAATAATATGTGATTCAACATTTGATATATGATATGAAGACCCGTGGTAACATGTATGATTTACATGTATGATTTATCTGAGCCAATGTCAAGTGTCACAATCAGAATTTCTTTGGTGAGTTTATTTTTTCCCTTAAAAAGACCATTTCCACCTCCAAAATCATATTTCACGGTTACTGTTACAGTAGATAATTACGCTTTACAGAGGGGTTGTTTAATTCCAGATGTCGGGGGATCGTGGATGCTGAAATTGAATCTTTTGTTGGTAAAATAGCCGGAGGCATCAACAAGGAATAAACATTATCTGGGCTGCTTTTCCTTACTGAGCGGTCGCAGACAAGCCAGGACAGCTCCCCCACCCAAAAATGGCTACAAGGAAATTGACAGATCAAAGAGATCGCACAATAGCACTTTTGCTTTGAACTGTTAATGGCGAAATCCCAAGAAAAATGTCTGGCATATCTATAATTCTTGATATTTTTGCTCCTCATGAATAAATCTATTACATTTATACAGTAATGTGATGAATTTCATAAGCCAAATTTTCCCCTAAAAAGTATTGTTAAATTTCTAAGAACTTCTGATGGAAGAATGTGTTGCATATTCTTGCAACATTACGCAATACACTCAGCAGCAACAATTAACAGAAATTGCCCCGAGACTCCCAGGTAACCAATAACAATTTACAGAACCTCAGCAAGATAACAGACATTAGTGGAAGGTTAGCATTACAACAGCCGATATCACAAGGGCTCATTATGGGACATTACAGCATGGAGAGAACAGTATGGGGAAGATCAAAGAAAAGTTGGTAATTACACTTTTAATAACGGCACAGCCATGGCATTTCTCAGGGGCAACATTACGGGGCTTTCAGCAAAATGGAAAATGTGGGAATATCATGCCAGGGGGCAGTTAACACACAAACCGGTTTCATAAACAAATAAAACCATCTGTCGGTAAACTAAAGCATGCAGTATTGGATATGGGTGATGAGAAGATCTACCGTGTCATCACGGCGGTGCTTCTGTGATGTGGTAATCGTTTGAAAGGGTGAACAACATGAAATGGAATCTCTAAGAGGGAATGAATATTTGATTGAAACCACTGGCATCACAATGGTAGTTATGTTAGCCATGTGTCATTGGTAATGCTAATAAGTACTCTGTCTACTGTGTAATAAAACATCTGTTTTGGATGACATTATGCAGGGATACGGTGCAGATCAAAGGAAATGACGTGCCAGGAACTAGTCATTTTTATGAATGATTAATAACAGATTCGTGTGTAGTGCAGAGTGAACACCCGCCTGATCAATCATCATCAGCCAGTCTAATGAAATTCCTCCAACTCAAATTGGTCCAAGCAGATGTTTGGCCTTGAGGTTGTCATCTTCACTTTAAGTGGCTTCCCAAAACTTTTCTCCAGGTTGGAATTTCTTCTTTCTTCTTTCTTCTTTCTACTTTCTACTTTCTAATTTTCATTTTCTATCATATTCCCTAACCTTTCAATTTGGCCAAAGCAATACTAAAAAATTTCAGGTAAACCAGAACCATGATTCAAACCTGCTCATAAGCTCACTGGAGTCAGTAATGGGAATATAGAATGGATATGTTTGAAAATTGATAGATGCTGTGTGATGTGTAGGATTTTGATGTCTTGAATTGAAATTCTATATAATTGTATTTACCTGGACTCTGGGGTCTTGTACAGTGCAAGAGCATCTTGTAACGCACACAGCTCCAGACGTGCCTACAAAAACATAAAATATCACAAAAAGGTTATTTGATATTTCAGAACTTCACAGAGACACACTTTTTTCTGCGGAAGAAAGGTTGCCATTAGGGTTGAGGAACAAGACACTCATACTTCTTCTCTCACCTCCACCTTAAAGTGTATACCTTGTCATTTGCCCAAAATCTTGAGGACCACCCAAATCCAAGGCCCTGGGGCCTGTATGTCTGATGAGAATTGTCAGCATGTGATGCTAATATTCCTGAGCTAAAAGTAAAGTAAGCTCACTGAAAACATGTGCTGCTTCATGTTCTTGAATGAAAAAACAAAATGATATTCTGTACTTGGGAATGTTGAAAGGTACATGTATACAACCACAATTTTCTCCTCTAAAAGTACTGAATCAGCTGAAATAAATATGAAGTCCCATCTTCCGAGAGAGTTTTTATGGAAGACATTTGCATGTATGAGCAATGATATTTGGTTGCCTGCCATATGGCGGATTAGCACATCCACATGTACGCCTATAGGGGTAGGAAACCTGTGTATGTGCTGTATGGGTGGCCGCAGGACTCAGGGTCCTCATGTCACCCACTCAGTTGGGATTATGTAGCTCTTCAGCCTGACAATTACCCAAAAACCTAAATGACTCATGGAGTAGATAACATTTTGAAATGCTTCTAAGATAAGCACTGTATACCAGGTTCCCTTGAGATATCTTTAATACAGGATTACGTTCAGGCACACACACACACAGCCTGTTAGGGTATGCTAACAGCTAAGTCTAACCTACAAATATACAAGGACATACTGTAAATGCAGAAATGTTCGCGGTGGATTAATGTTCACGGTTTTTGCGGTAACCACTTCACCGCGAATTTAAAACCACCGCGAACATTTTTCTATTATGATATTAGATTGCAGTCTATGGTGTTACCGCGAACTTAAATCCACCGCGAAAAGTCCCTTTTCCCGCTACCGCGAAATTACATCCCAGCGAACTTAAATACATTTACAGTATTCAAGATCTCATGGCTCGGTCAATGCTGCATTTGATACTAGTCTAGATGGAAAGGGCACTGTGACAGCTTTTATACTTTTTATCATTTTTCCCTTGTAGGTGAATACATAATTTTGTATTTTATGGTGTGCTGTTTTCCTTCTTCTGTCAGTAGCCAATTGGATTTTAGGTTAGATATTGGCTGTTGTTGCAAATATGAGCAATTTTTTTTCATCATGTCTGAAAAATTGCAAATATTTAGTTTACATGGCTTTGTGTACCCCAAAATTTGCACAATTTTGTAATGCACCCTCCAATGATACTTCTTGGTTTGCCTTTTAGTCAACATCAGTTCCAGATTGCAACATTGATAAACTGCTTACTTTTTGTAAGTTTGTCAGTTCCATTTTGCACATACAATATATGTACATGCATGTATGTCCCTGCTCCGTGAAACTTTCAATCTTCTGTCGCCGCTACACTTCCCCCGACCATTTGTCATCGTGTCATATCATTAAAACTTTTCCACGGAGGAGATGCATTCTGCCATGAATTAAGGAACTGGCCACAAACTTCCCTTTAATTGCTCCGCGGAGGAAGAGTGATCGTCCCATGCTTTTATCTCCTGCATCTCTGTCGACGCAAAAGTACCCGATGTGACACCTGTTGTGTGACAGCGGCGGTATCCCCGTCATTACCACCGGCTCTCCCAGCCTTTTTCCATTCATTGGCACAGAAATCAGCTGGTTTCTAACCACCCTGCCTGATGAATTGTGGACTGGGATTAATTTGGATGGGAAGAAACTTATTTATCACAGAAAAGGGATCGATGCTCGCACAGAAAGATTACTGCTGGCAAGGTTGTAGGCGGCAAATTGAAAATCTCCCAAACACATTAGTCGAAATGCCTTCCTGAAAAATTCAGATAAGTAGGAATGGGCACATTTCTCTTTCTGTGAAGAAAGTTCTTCATTGATGCCATTAACATTTGGGATGTCGGCAATGAGGCAAAGATTCCATTAGCAACAAACTAATCTCGATCTTGCTCTGAAAACTTTTCAGACTAATACTTGCCGCTGGGACATACATGTAGGAATCATTTCAGACATGTCAGACCTACATGTATGTGCAATAGGATGGTTGTCAACATTTACCCCTTTAGTTTACCTGTGTGCGATGGCAAATTTCTGACACCTGTACAGTGCTAAACGTTATGTACATACATGTACAGGCTATTGCATTGACCAACAAATTGCTGTATGAAATCTGGTAACATGACAACATGTAAAATTTTAGACATTGATGTACGAAAGACTCCAGCTTAACAGTCATTACATAAAATTGTTCAAAACCCCATTACAACAATTTATGGCACTACTATAAAATTCATGAACATTTTTAATGATGAGAACAAATTCTGTGGTGTTGACAGTAAAGCTAGTTTATCTCTATCAGCCGGGTAACATACATGTATATCTGTTGTATTTAAAAAAGACTATTTAGGGATATCAAGTAGATGGACAGTGGTTTAAAATTGCAAGATTTTTAAAACATTGTAGTCTGAAACCATCATCCGTCAACTCGATATCCCTAAAAGCCCTGATTTTGAACACAACGGATATAAGTAACCCTTGGATAAAGGTGGTCTTGCGTTGTGTACAAAACTTCCCAGCACTGTGACTTTGCCCAATTGGAGCACACCTTGAGATGGGACAGGAGTCAAAATAAGGCCTCATTATAAAGTGGTTTGTTTAGGGTGATAGCTCCCTGTTGATTGTCAGTTGTTATTCCTAACTGCAGAATTAACAGTAATCTACTGACAATGTCTCACAAACTGCAGCATCCTCCTGCTGGAGGAGTGGATGGGATGTCTTATCAGGAATATGCAGTGTGGAACGGACCAATCAGACTGGGGCTGGCAGCTATTTGCTGTGTGAAGTGAGGGATGAAATTACTTGGAGAACCATTGGAAAAGGTCAATTGACTGGCAGGTCCAGCTGCCTGCTGCAGTACTGACCCCAGGTTTAACTAATGACTGCTCTGCACTGGACCCAGAAGTACACTGGCCAGGCCAAGCACCCACTGACAGAGAACAGAGCCTAACAGGCTGTGTGTGTGCAGTGGAGGATTGGGACATGTCAATCTGATAATTATATAGGACTCCATTATAGAGACAGAAAACAACCAAATACAATTTAATAGTTTGGGACAGATTAACAAGGATGACAATTTAAAGGACTAGCAGTTTAACAACCTATCAGCATACATGCAGCATTTACATTTAGTTTTGATGGCATACCGTAGTGGTTGTTTTGTATGACAACAGCTTAATAATATCACAATTTAAATGTGGCTCTGCATAACAAAAAGTGGCTTTTTGATAATACGAAAGTTCTGCTGCTTTTGAGGTTGTGCAATGACAACATATTTTACTTTCGATCCTTTTTCTTTACAGGCCAGCAGTATGAAGAAGATTTATGCTTTGATTGCCTGACTGTACTACAAATTGACTCCAATCGAATCAAAGTGGTGAGCGGACTTGTACCAGGAACAGAGGAAGTCTAGCTCACTTGTTTTGTACTGGGGCCCACTACTGGTGGTAACTCTCCTGACCAGTAGCATGATGGGAATATTATAGGATCCTGCAGTGAAGAGTAAAATTGCCTCTGCCCTTTTGGATAGGGGAGGTCAACAATTCAATATGGAAACTGGTCTCAAAAACTTGTTTACAAGTAAAGTTTTGATAGATGAAGTTGGCAACTTGCAATTATAATGGTTAAATAATTAAAGAGCATAAAGGTTTGAACCAAAAGTTTGGAAAAAAAAAAGAATAGTAGCTTGACTTTTGGATGCTAAGTCGCAGATTCACACACAGCCCAAACTATCCATAAGAGGGTGTTTTATACTAGAGTTATTCTCAAGTTGTGTGAACGGTTTTGGTGAAGTATGTTGCAATTCAAACCAAAGTGTCTATAGAAAAATATAATCAAGAAGCCGTACTGCAATCAGAGCTACATGTCCTTTGAACAGTTTCATCATATCTACTAGTTGACAGTCTTCTGGGGACCATTCTTCCTGTTATAGCTTGATATGGCTTCTAAATGCTCATGAAATAGATATGAAATCATACACCATGTGCAATATTGATCAAATCAATCTGGAAGTTGTCTGGGAGCAGGGCATCAAATGCGAGGGGAAGTCAGGGATGAAATTACTTGGAGGAACTGCTGGAAAACATCCAATATGAGATAAAACATCTAACATTCTTCAAGTCGGCAGGTGGAGAGCGTAATAAGACATCTGCTGCTGGGAACACCTCTTACCAGAGAACATATAAAAAGTGAAGGGTCTTAAGTGCATTTACTTTTGTTGTTGATCTTTACCAAAAATCTGCTTCTGGCACTAATTAGCATCAACTCCTCACAATAAGATGGCGCTATAGAAACCTTGTCAATGATGTCCTTAGACACCTGGATACATGAATAAATAAATAAATACCCAATGATGTATTAAGTAGATCTCTTTAAATTCACAGTTTCTTTAATGCGGTGGTCTTCTAACATTAGTCTAAGAGTACCTGTCAGTCAACGTCATATGTACCATCATCATTTCTGCTGGACACTTTTTCTAGTAATGCCCAAGCATGAAGAATGATATCACATTAGATCTCCAGATGGCAGAGTGATCAAAACAGTAAAAATGCATATGAAAAGATGATAAAATCCTTTGATGTTGAATTTTGATTGTCCCTCATCTCTGTATCATGAATAAATTACGCCTGAGTCATTGTTTCTATTACTCACATAAAACAAGCATCTATTTCTAATTGCCTATCAAATACAATCAAGAAGTTCTGTCCAGTTTTTTTCCCCCGATGTGCAGATAGAGTGACTGAAAATATTACAACTACAATCAATAGGGAATGGTGGGAGAAGTTTGGCTGATTGGATTAATGCTGGCAGTCACGCCGCTATAATTCCATGATACGTCTTCACATCTTCCAACCTTATTGTACAGGAAGGCAGGAAATACAATGTCATTGGTAAAATAGAAAACAGGAAGTCGGAAGTACATTGTGAAACAGGTTAACACAGGTACACTCATCCAACACATTTCCTATAATTAGCAAAGACAAGGTGATGTCAGACTCAAGGAAAAAACACTTAGTCATAAAGTGAGTTCAATTGATTGATCAAATCAACTGGGAAATGAATCAAAGTGAATTCAGGCAACAGAAAAGAGACATTGCACAACAGTGATGGTAATAAAGTTATTGAATGAAAGAGAAAGGATTCTGACTCAAGCGGTAAATCATGAATGAGTCTCATATCTAATCACCAGGCAGGTTGCTATAAACACAAAACATTGAGACAATGGTTGTATGAATTGTATCAATGAATCATAATTCTTGATGTAAAATGACATGGTGCAACTGTTTTCATCTTCTTTCTAACTCCAGATAGCTACAGGAATCTATTACCATTTGTTCTTCCTGAGCTATTGTGCTTGTGATCATGTATTTAACAAGTACCAATGCAAAGGAGGTCAACATCGTAACATCAAACTGATGTTGTGTGCGCAAAAGCTATGTCTGTACATGTATATCTTTAACATACATGTCAATCTACATTTGTTTGATCTGCCTTTAATTCAAAGCAAAGGAATTACCGCTATACCATATGTTTTATTGTCCTCTGAAAAGAAAGGCCAGTAGACAAAAACATATTCACAGGTAACAGACAGTGTGCAAAGGCCAATGTGGGCCAACTGGTTATATGATGAACAGTTGACCTATAAATTATAGGGTAGGCTTAATGCAGGTGTGTGATGTGGGGCCGTTTATCATCAAAACTGTCGGCTCCTGTCTTTGAAGATCTGGGAAACCTTTAGACTGACGTCATCGCAGATGGCCTGCTACATTTAACAAGGCTGTGCATTAAGTCTGCATGATAAATTATGGGGATGAAACCTCATCTGTGCATGGGAGGCTGTCACAGCCATATGGTCACATCACAACTAATTTTCACATTTGATATGTTTTCTTCATTATAGAACTAGCTCAGGTTGCACATACATGATCTATCATTGCTTGACATGGAAAAGGTTCAAAACATCATGTCACTGACCTCATTTTTAAATGTTGCTGGATTATCAATTTTTTTTGTTCCCTTCCAGTTGAGTCTAACCAATCAAAATACAAATTAGTGACATGTTTGACTGGATTTTTAACTTCTCAATTTTACAGTTTCCAATGCAAATTAAGTTAGCATTGTATGGTAATCTAATGTTTCTACTAAATGTATGTATAATATAGAAACTGTAATATGATATTGATTTTGTCAATCTGTTATTCTATTGATGTGGTATGCATTGCAAAGGTAGACAGGTGTGTTAGGCTAAAGCTGGTGTGCTATGTCAAAGGGCGGTTATACTGGCGATATACAAAATGTAGATACAGATACAGCTATTGAAAATTGAGTGGGTACAAAAAGCATCTAAACTGGATAAACTACAGCAGTTGTACTCAGCAGCCACATCACCAGAATAAATGGTAGGGGACCTCAGAAGGCAGAGATACCATACAACTGCTGCTATAGCAGTATTATAGGATACAGGGCAACTCAAACAATTACACATTACAATCAAAACTTAGAAGACAAAAATCAAGGATGCATTTTGAACCTGTGCTCCAGGGGTGGGTTTCTGTAACAGACCCCTGTTAACACTAATGTAGGCAAAATGCTGCATGACCCCAGGGACATCACTACATGACTGCATGATGCATCATAACATACATGTAGTAACACGATTTATTTTCGTATCATCACCGAATGTCTTGCAACACTTTTACACTTGTTAATTCAATTTTGATATTTTCATTAATCAAATCAAACTTTTCAGAAGGAATGTTCAGTTATTATTCAGCAGCATTGCTGTTTGTCTAATTGCAGAGACAGACACCCAGACTCAGTGATGTTCTAAATTGACAGGCATTTAAAGCCATGATGACACACAGGTCAGGTTAAAGGGCAGGGAAGGTCACTAAAAGCCCTGTGACACAGCCTGCCCTGTCACTCACTCAATTTAGATCCAAGAGTCTAACTATATTCTCTGTAAAGGGGTTCCTCTGTGTATTTTGCTGAAGTATTGGAGTCAGAACTCTCCATAATTCTTTTATTGCTTCGAAGTTTTCTGTCTTGAATGTTTACTTTGAATGGCTAGCGCTTGCAGTGATGTAAAAATATACGCGCCGACATAAACACGCGCATACACATGTATACATCCACACAACATGTGGCCAGATCCTTGGTCTGGCAAAACACCTTAAAGTTTGACGTCCTAAAACAACCTTAAATGGCTCCAATATTGAATGTATATGGATACACTGTATATACATTTATGAATAAAAAAATGCAGCAAGTCCTATAAGTATTTTCCAGTTATTTCGAGTTAGTCTGCCGGTTTCATGATCAAAGCATTTTCTGGTTAGGAATGGAGAAGTTCTCAATACCTTCAGTTGACAGACGACAGTAAGATAAAACTGTCATGTGGATGCTGTAATTAATTGTAAGTGGCTGATAGAATATAGCATAGCACAATTCTCTATCATTGTCAACTTGATATACTTGTATTTTTCCGCCTCAAATTGCTTCCATCTTGAGACCAGCGGACTAACTTCAAGTGTTTGGTAAATGTTAGGAATTGCTGCGTTTTTTTTTAAATTTATAAATGCATAAACAATTTATCCAGAATGCCAGACAAGGTTGTTGCCCCATGTACACTGCACATTAGAGTTGTTTGAGGTCATTTGAGGTGTTTAGGCAGACCCGCCATATCCTTACTCCTCACACATTTTCTTGAAGTTGTGACACTGGTAAAGCTAAATGATTATATATAACATCTGTACACAAATTACCACTGTATTAAATATCAAACCTGACTGAAAATATTTCTTACCTGCCTTTCTGGTATGAATGAATAAAGATCAGATCAGATGAGATATCTTTATAGAGTCTGACACCTATTATTGCAACAAAGCAAGGTCATTTCCTCACAGGTGTTGAAGAACCTTCAACACAAGGTCACAAAGGAGCCTGCACAAATACATATAACCAGTACAACTTAGTTGACATAAATGTAGGTTGATGGCTACATCTTTCACTGATCTAAGAGGACTGTTTTCTTATCTATGAACTACATTTCTCTTGGGACACTGATCATGATGTAAGGTTTCCAGATACTTAGTTTATATCATATAGACCAATGAGGTAAATGGTTTGGGCCTGTCCCTACAGCTGACAGAGAGTTGGGTCACATCAGGTACTGGGCACTGATAACAGGTCACACTACCCAATCAAAGGTCACTAAAAGCTTTGACTTCCTGCATGGCTCATCACACATTGGTCTGTCCATGACTACATTTAAAATGTTTACAGAGGGCAGCGTATCTGTTTACTAACTATATAACCTTTCATCTTCCAACGTTACTCTGATTTAACCTCCAACATTCTGTGTGTTTTATAAACCTGGATGACTCAGAGGTCTGAGTTAAGGTGGTATCTCACTGCACTTGGGGCACTGGTGCGGCACTGCGGGGTTCGTTCACTGCAGCACTGTTGTGTTATTTTTGGCAATTTGTTATAATTTAGATATTGTGTAATAAGTAAAAGTATGACTTAGAAGGCAATAAAATACACATTGTCAAAACCTAAGAAAATTTGTTCTTTTTCTCTGAAATTTGTTGAGTAATCTTTCAAACCCTGCAGTGCCACACTGGTGACCCAAGTGCAGTGAGATACCACCTTTACTGGCACCAGGATCTTACATGTAGCTGCATTTACTCACACTGATTACATTTATCAGAGTAACTCTAAGTCAAAATGTCGAATGTTTCGTTTTATTCACCTTTTCTGCACATTTCTGACTATGTATGCATGAATGTTTTGATGAGATGATGATGTTACTGTTTATTCTAAGATGACATGATTACATGCGTGGCACATTTTTATGTCACATCAAAGAGAAAAGGTTGGCATGAACGAACAAAGGTAGAAATAGGCAACCACATCAACATAGCAAAGATAGAAATCTCAAATACCAGCACTATTTGGTACACTAAACAAACACAGACAGGCTACATGTATGGATAAACAAGACCACCTAGGCAGGGTGCATTCCTCTTGGTAAATGCTCCAAGGGGAATACCTGCACACATGACATCATGCCAACATTGGGTACCTGAATCTGCCCTAATGAAAAAAGGCCTATTTCTATGTAAAGGTGAGTACATGCCAAGGGCATGTCAAAGGTCACCAACTGACACAGTAATTGACTCTTATCTAGGAGAGAAAGCATGTACATGAGTCTTCAGGTCAGAGCCATTAATGGATTTACTTGTATTTTGCTCTCTTGGGGAGGTATAATTATGATAATCCACATACAAAATGTACAGGAGAAAGCTCAGCTCTACAAGAAAGGAGAATAGGGGATTAGTATAAAGAGGGTATGTACTGATAAAACCCCTCTGACACTCTCTCAATTCTCAGTTTGGTCCACTGTTAGTCCCTGTATAATGTTCAAGGTTAAAGACAAATGAAAGGCTCTTAAAAGACAGAGAAAGTCTGAAACTTCATAAAAAGCCCACTTCCCAAATGACACTGCAGTAAGCATAGGAGTGCACCATTCTGTACGTTACGTATGGGCTGCTTATCCAGATGGATTGTGGGCTGTAGCATCCATGTATTAAACACCTCATACCATCTCACTCCCAGGGATGAGCCAGCAGCCAGCTAGTCTCCCATCCCTGATTTATCCCTGCTGCAGAGTGGAGAAGGATCTGCTGTGGATGTGCTGTCAGTACCATGGACACGCCCCATTAGTGAGGAACTATGGGAAGGGATGTGCTGCCCTTCAGGCCCTGATGAGGAAACTTAGAGTACACTAAGGTCAGCCAGAGGTCAAATTGTTTGGACCCTCAATGTTTTACCTACTGAAGAAAATTGCCCATGTTGGACAATGTTTTTTCTTCACTACATGAGATTTTGAAAGACTGGTAAAATATGTAACTACAAAGCCCCTTCATGTAAGGCATAGGTTACTGAAGCAGATGTTTCTTTCTGTTCATTGGTTACTGATATCCATGTCTTGTTTTCAATGCCTATGTCATATTCATTTTGATTTAAAAAGTTAAGTCAGTCAGAAATACACTGTATACTTGGATAAGTCCTTCTCCTTTACTATCTCTTCATGAATCTAATCATACTTGACCAAACAAATATCCTTTATCAAAATGTACCACCTGCCTGACCTCAAACCTTTTCTAAGTTTCAAAACTTTCTTTGAGGTAATGATCTGCATTTTCCTAACCCTTGTTCAGCCTCAAGCATGAATCATATAGTTTGAGTTGAATCTTGTATAAAGCGGGCTTCAATCAAGTGTATATTTGAACATAAGAGTTTTAAGAAGTTGAAAACTTATTTGATATTTAAGTCTCTATAATCACTGCACTGCAGAATAATACATTAATTCAACATGCACATCCTTCCCCACATGCAGTCTGTTGCTTGATACATAAATCCTGCCACAAGATAGGCAAGACTTAATGTATCAACTTCAGGACAGTCTTCCGTTGAATAGAGAATGATTACAACCAAATAGTCGCCGTACCTACTGGCCCGGAAGTATCCTCAGGGTTAACCAATACAAGACTGAGATGATATTATAATGGAGATAGCTTACAGACAGACCAGGGTTCATGACGGAAAGGGTCGCCAGCATTAATACCTTAATGGCACGGGGGTTCCATGTACCTTTGCTGGAATTAGATTTAGATGAATAAAAGAAGCGCCGAGAGGGGATAATTTTGGGGTGTGTGCCAGGGTCAATTTCAATGATGAGACTGAGGAATACAATTTTCTCTCCAGCGAGGGTTAGCATCAATGTCAATGGAGGGGTGATGGTGAGACTTTCATGAGGAATCCTTTCTTTGTAAGATGAATATAACTTGTGTTTGACTTTCACATGACTTAACAGTTAAAATAGCTTTGCACGTATTCTGTTTAGATATAAGAAAAATGTGGTGTGAAGCCATATTGACATACCTCGTTACAGTGTATTACTGTTGATAAAATCATTGTGTCTATTTTTGTGTATCTACAGTTGTAGAATACATTACAAAAGTACCTGAACATTTCTTGTCAATGAGGTTCCTGTTTTCATGTCTTTCATCTAGTGAGCTAAACTACTCATCATACCCAGAAATTAAATATTACTGATAAACAAAATGTACAACCTTGTAACAAGAACATAGTATTACACATAGCCTACTTGGCAGAGATGGAACAACTAAAGATGTCACATGAAAGACTGATCAAACTTGACTACCTGTACCGACAGACAAAATCAATGGAGGTTCAGACATTGATCCACACTAATGACAGCTTCTCCCAGCAGCCAGAACACCCAGATTAAATAGTCACACCAGAGGATCCACTGGGACTCACTTTGCAATGGATCCTACATGGATGAGTTGTTGTTGAGCTTTTGCTTAGCATCTCAACCTAGGCCTAACAGGGGGGAGAGTGGCTTAGAGCTTAAGTCACTATTGACGGATACCCATTTCTTAAGAACAAAAAAAGTATGGCAACTGCTTCTACTTGTAGTCCAAATCACTCGAACTCTACAAGCCAAAGCAAATTTGGTACTTGTACGGGTTTGGAGAAACTTGTTTCTTGATGAAGATGAGAAGGTTGTAAATGATACAGGGTTACTGTAAATGAAACTAAGATAGGAAAACTTTTCCTGATCATCACTTCTCAACTCCTATGACAAAATGACATTTAGGATTCTTTCTACCATTAGAATTGTAGTAAGAGTGCCCTCTCACCTGAATTGCTCCGTCCGCGCTCCAGCCTGTCACACACTCCATCAGCCTCAGCATCTCCTCTGCCAGGGCCTGCAGAAGTCGGGACAGAACCCTCTCCACCAGCAATGGTGAGATGGAAAACACCTGCAGGAGACCACACACAGATGGAAACCCTCTTTAATAATGGCTGAGATCAAAAACACCTGCGAGAGACCACAGGCAGATGGGAACTTTCTACATCTGTCACAGTACAGTTGTCTTGACTTAAACAGTTTATTAACCTTTTGAGGCAGATGTAACTTCTCAAAGTACAGAAAATCAAAGGGCAAACCTGTCAACTCTTTGTATTGCTGTAATAAGATCTGCCAGATCTTTTGCTTTATTCTAAAATTACAACATAAGTTTGAGTTGCAAACGTAGACATTCCGAGCAAAAATTGTCTTTAATTCTGTATAAAATCACAATACATTGTCAAGAAGCACAATGCGACTACAGAAATGCTATCAGTCTAAGGGATACAATGTACATGCAACTGTTAACCTTAGGTTGAAGTACTCCATAATATTTATGCACCTATCAAGAGATGAAAGGAAGGGTACAAAGCCAAGACAAACAAAGCCGGAAAGCTGCAAAATCCTAAACACAGGAAGCAATGGGTAGGATGTTTGCCAAGGTCTTCAACTTTGGACATATGCTACTTGGAAAGCACTTAAGCTGTAGCAAAGACAATTACTAAGACATTCATCACAAATATAAACATTAGTTATACCAGGAGGAGAACTTTTGTCAAGCAACCTCTTTAAAACAATAAAATCAACTAAAGAAAAGGTTTTCGTGTCTTTTTCCAGAGTTTTCTTAATATCAACTTGCATTTGTTGTATTGTTTGGAAAGAAAATGACATTAGGATATTAGGTTGTGTATAACAATGACTATTTTAAGGATATTAGTGTCATGAGTCTGTAAGATGATTGGACAGGACATGTATGTGAGCAGGACCATCATGAAAAAGCAATAACAGAAGTACACTCACCTCAGCATGAACAGCGATCAGGTTCATCAGGGCTTCCTTCACATAATTCCTCACACCTGCAGAGTTAGCACCAGCAGCAAAAAAGTGACTCAGTGATTCAGTTTCTTCACATTCAAAAGATATTTCCCTGAATTGGCCAACTAATCTCAAGTACAAAAATCTTTGTGATTTCAATTGATATAACACTAATTCAGAACCCTTCTCCAGTAGCCCCTTAAACACAAAACTGTTATACTTGTAAGCTTGTAAGTTTATGAATTGAGGATAAAATGCTGTTATCTGATAAAACTATGCCATTTTGTAAAACTACATGGAACAATAAAACATGCTTATCAGTCTAAAATTTTGTTCAGCCCCTCATTGTTCAGTATGACTTTACATTCAGGATAAATTCTCAGTTTGGAACACCTCCCTAGAGAAAGTACCTCACCTCTAGGAGGCAGACAGTCGTTCCACATGAAGTACCCAGCGTACACTCCCGGCTCCAGCGCCCCCACCAGCGGGTCCGCCTTCTGCTCCAGGTACGCATCAAACAGCTTCTCATCCAGGGCAGAAAAACAGCTCTGACAACCCTGCAACAAACAAAGAAAGAAAAAATGATTTTCCTCCAGCAAAATCATAAAATCGTATAACCCTTTCAAAAGCTACCAGGACCGTGTATACCTGGCATCCATCCAGATAATATATATTATATGCTAAATATGTGTGCTATGCCCGATAACAATAGGTATCGGAAATTTGCTGGAAAAAAAAATCATTGTTAATGTGTAGCATGAAATGCAAAAGTTGGGAACTCAACCTTGTTCAAAACTTCAGATCGGAATTCAGCGGTCAAACCCTGGAACTGAGAGAATCTTATTGGGCTGAAACTTTGGTAGCCTAAAGGTTAGGAACTTTCGATCTGAAGTTGGTAGGACCTGAAATTTCAGAACTTTAGATGTTAAAGTGTTTGACCTCTCATTGAACTTTTGCTCTTCAATACGGTGGCACTCCATTTTGAGGAGGATATTGAATTCTCGCTTTGAAAAATCCTTTGCTTCCATATTGGCATTGGCACATTGGGAAGCTAGATTGCATTTTCACGGGCTGTTGAGGAATTTCATTTTCTACCAGCCAATACTCAACAGTTGTTGTCGGCATGTCCTGCCAAGCCCAATTCCTTGCCCAATACATAAGGCAAGCATGGGTAACAAACTTTACAGAAAAATCCATTTTTTGTCAGGAGTAATGAGAAATTTGGGGTCCCGTTGGTGACAGCAATGGTAAAGGATATGGATCAAGCTTTTGTCTGTGGGGAACCAGTGACTCACAATGGATCAGAATTGGTGGCTGAATGAAGACCTATCAATAACATTTCTCAAAGCGAGACAATATCAATCTTTCCTAGAAGTTTTGGCATGACTGTCTTCACTGCATATTCAACTGATGACTATTACTTCCTTGACATATTTCTGGAAACTTTTTAAAATCTAACAACCGTCATGGTCAACACTGTTCAAGCAAGCACCATTTAATATACATTTACTTCCTCCCTACAGTACTGCCTATAGTAAATCTAACATACTCTATCTTATCATATTGGTCATGACTGCTATGGTAGCAGGTCAGAAATAAGAACACCAAACCTCTGACTCTTCCCATATTGACCAGACATAATTACTGGATGTCTCAGGCCATGCTGCCCACAATTCCTACCCTCTTAATTGAATCCCAGACAGCTCCTGGCAAAGTTTATCAGGAACTAAAGACTTTTCAATTTCCTTTCAATTAATATCATCAGGCTGAAATGGACAGAAGCCATGGTTTTCAATTTCCCCACAATGGACCAGGCATGATTTTTCACATAAAAGACCACTAGAAATAATAAACATATAAATTTATTATCATATGGCAAAAAATTAACCTTTTTCAATACTTCACAGCAATTTGTATCCCACTTTACTAAACTGTAAAACACTTTCCTTACATTCCAGTAGTAGTTGTATACCACCTTGACAAAAGTTTCACCTTGAGGAAACATTTGTTTCTTGTTTCCTCCACAGTCCCTTTGGCTTCCTCTCTTCCTTGTACCTTCAGGTGCCAAACCTGCTAAATTTCCTTAAACAAACATTTGAGGATTTCTGTCCAACATGTGCAGAGGGTTGTTTCTTCAGGATTTGTTTCAGGAGGGAACTTCCGCTGGTTGTCACAGAAAAGCCAGCTTGAGTTTCATGATGGATATGGTGGAACTTGCCCTTGACGTTCAGACTGTCTTAAGTTTCTAAATCACTTCCTTTGACTTAATGAGCGTGCCAAAATGTTCCCGGCAACCATAACGGAATTAGCACACTGGTATGTTGGCTACCGGATGTCTAAAAAAAGAACTTATATTAGCATATAATTTAATTATCATTACTCTTTCCTCCACAATTTGAGATTGAGAACCATTTTATGCATTCCAGCTTGAATCTACTATACACTTGTTACCACATGCAAAATGCTGTTAAAGGTAAATTTTCCAATGTAGCCCTTGGTCTTGTCTCAAACTTCCATGATACAGCAATGGAATCATCATCTTCTTAGCACTGCATGATGAAATGTTACAAAAATGCCAAAGGATCTACATCACCATCAGTTCTTGTTAGTGCTTACACGTAGCACTAGTAGTGCTAGCAATATTTCAAGTTATCTTGTGGAAGACCCTGCATGGAACCTTCCACCAACAGTGGGCAGTGTTCCCTCAACACCCTTTTCCCCTACAAAAACACTACAGACAGTGCTGTTTTAATGGTAACTTAAAACTTTGGTACTGTCAATCGGCTTCAGGTGGGCTTTTCTTTCTTGTCATCGCCACCAAGAATGAAGCCTGGCATAGATATTGAACTTGAGATAAGAAGGGGTTAGCTTTCAGACATGTCAGGTGGTAGCACTGAAGACTGATAATCAAGTCCAGGATGTGTGGTTGTAGAAGCTGGAACAATATCCAGCTTCTGTTGATACAATGTACATCAGGTGGGTGTATAGTGTATTCTGTGAACATGCTGTATTTTGGATGCTGGTAGTTCACAGCATTAAATAGTGCATACATAAAAAGTCTAAATACAAACACAGGTCATGACTGCAAGTTTTGGGTCTACATTTTGTCACATTTTCACATACTGAAAATATATATAGCAAACTCTGCAAAACTGAAATAAATTGTTACATCATGTAATAAGACAATGCTAATACTTCTGGAATATTCATGAAGACGTCAAAGCTTAAGTAAAGGTTGGTTTGGAACTCAACCATGTACCCCATTATCCCTTCTTGTCCACCGTGGATACCCACATGCTACTTATTGTAGGAAGTATGGCCTTTGATCCACTCCCAAATTCTTGTTGCCTCTGTACTTGAACTATCCGGGGGCACAAAAGGGATGACCCGTAAACAAAATCTCGTTTGATTATTCCTGTGCTGTGTTCTTCTGGCCACTAATTGCACCAATCAAAGCAGCTAAACCATAAAGCATCCCCAGATTTGCAATCACAGCCCAGGCTCCTTCCTTTGGAGGTTGTTGGATAAAAGTGGCCCCAAGGTCTATACGTTTTGGGTCACGGAATGGTTCTGAACCAGAAACTGATCTTGTTTGATTCCAGCTGCCCTTAGACCTCCTCTTAACTTTGGAGGAACTGGACCATTGAAGTCTGAGAGTGATGCTCTGGCACTTGGCATAACATTTCAATTCTAGTGTATTTCTAAACTTCTCATGCTGTAATACAGGTTATAGATATTAAGGTGATATAAAAATAGAAACCAGAGATAATAAAGAAGGAGTGATTTGTGTTATGTAAAATTTGAACAGCGTAAATTTCTCCAAGCAGAGGTTTCAGTCAGGGTATTTTCTTGCTTTTTGGTGGCCCTTTCTATGAATCATGATTCTATGTTTCCCTAGTAGTGGCCACGATTTCTTTTATCCCTCTATAAAAATGTCATCCACTACTAGGAAAACATGGGATACTTCAAAAGGCCGCAAAAACAACAACAAAATAAACCTGGATGCTTGGAGAGTACATTTTTCAATATCATCAAACACGTTATGGACAGGAGTGCAAATATGCAGTGGGACATTCTACAAACTTGTTTCTTATATTGCCTTGAGTGTTTATTTTGAGCATCGCATAATTGAAAAAAAATGCCTTTCATGTTGTTTTCGGCAATACTTTAAAAAGGAAAATTTGGACTATCCTTTTGAGCTGTCACAGTGAACCAGGACACACATGCTGTGTTACCTTTGTTGTGGGACACTGGTTCTCTCCCTCACATCAAACACACAAACCTGGGGCAAGGCTAACAACTATTCACCTTCTGTTGACACATCCGCGGATAACAACAGACATACGTGTCAATATCTAACATCCTCTCCTGCCTGTTCAAATGGTTCATTTCAGAAATGTCTACAAAGGGACATTTCTGGAGAAATAGTGGACTTTATCATTTAACCCTCTAGATCTATACAATGTACATGTATTTCATGTAGTTCATATAAAAGTTGCTGATTGTGTTTTGCATGCAGCAATGTAAATCTGGATATTTTGTACAAGATGTTTGTTTCACTCTGAAATTATTCAGAAAATATTATCTTTGCTCTTTCTTCATCTTCATGTAAATTTGAGAAAAAAATCCATAAAGGCTAGCTACTAATTGCTTAATATTGCTAAATGTTGGCCACAGCAATGTTACATCAAGAAGCGTAGCATACATTCTGAGTCAGCAACGTTCAAACATGTTTGTACCTACTTTTTGCACTTTTTGCACCTCGGGATATCCATTCTTCTCTAGAAGATCTATCAATTTTGGAAGGACTTTTTCCCTCGTATGGCTGCAATTGCTTAACACAGTCACCAGGCGGCGTTCCTGAAAGTGAACATGAAGACCATGTATCAGAAATGTTGACTAACACACCGGTATGTCAGGAGAAGGAGCTGAAGCACAACCTAGCATATAGTAATGGTATTGCAGTTCTATTGCAGGTATATCAGATTCTACATGTATCCAACAACATGTGCTGAATATGTACCCTGTATCTGCTCTCCTCTTTTGTTAAAGGGTTTTGTTACATGTATACTAGTAATGCATGTATTCCTATGGGAAAGTGGAGGAAAAAATGGTGTCATCATCTAAAGTTCTGAACCTTCCAACCATGAAAACTTTACTCTCAAATGCTTATCTGTTTTGTCAACTGTCTTCAAACGCATTTATAGGAAATTCTATACGGCTAGTCTGCAAATATTACATGTAAATAGACCCCCTAATCAGAGCCCTTGGATTCAGGTACTATAGCCATCTGGTGACAATTCCACTATCTCATATGGGGGTGCTGAAAGCTCCATAGATGGAAAATGTATTTTTTTTAATCTGATTCAACAAGACTTTATAGTACAGAGTCTTTCCAAGGATTGGTTCATCTCAGCAGTCTGTTATCATCCCTGTTAGCTCATTAATATTTAGCTACTTGTTACACACTTAACCAGGTGACCAGAGCCTTTCCAATCCTGATGATAAGGAAAGGTTCTGTGTGGCAGTGTTCTGTACATAGAGGGAATATATCACATGTTTAAGGATGACCTTTAGACACTGCTGGTTTGTCCAGTGTAATCAGTCCACCATGGCGTCTGCACACCTTCTTCCTGTCCTGCTGCTCTTCATTATGAAGACTGCCAGCATCAATGCTACAGATGGACCCATAGCAAAAACTCAGTTTGGTCCAGTCAAAGGGATCTACGCTGATGAAGCAGCTATCTTCTTTGGGCTGCCCTTTGGCATGCCACCAGTAGGAGAAATGCGCTGGAAACCACCACAGCCGTTCCACACTAGCTGGGCACCCAGCACTTACGATGCAACTTATGCAAGACCAAGCTGCTTTCAGGTATGCTATAAGATTCCCTGTACATAGTATACACTGTTAGTGTACATAGTATATACTGAAATGTATCTTTTTGTATTGGGTTGAGTCCAT